>NW_015167575.1:371503-406925 GCF_001447785.1 Gekko japonicus | reverse complement strand
GCCGCCGGCCTCCAACTGGGTGGGTGGGGTGGGGGAGGGAAATTGGGCCGCGGTGAGCACCTCATAGCCCCCGACGCTGGCCTTCAACTGGGTGGGTGGGGGAGGGAAATCGGGCTGTGGTGTGGGGCGCATCGCTGCCACCGCCGCACCGTTCAGATGCAGCGTTCACCTCCCACCTCCTAGCCAATGGCAGGGCAGCAGCCTTGAGTGGCAGCTGGCTGGCCAATGGCTGACGGAGCACATTTTGTCTTACGCTGCGTCTTACTCAATTATATATAAGGGAGATATCTTATTTTACTAGATGTGGTATGCAGATGATTCTTCTAAAATGAGTGTAATGTTCATTATCACTAGTTTCATGACCAACCTAAGCAACAGTTTTGCTCAGCATAGCTACCACACCAAGGCAATGGTTCTCAGAGCCAATTCACATCTACACTGTTAAATACTGCACATTGATGGGTTGGATCCAAACAGCTTCTCTGCTGTGGAAAAAAGGAAGGATGGGATCCTCTCTGACCACCAAGAAGGCTATGGTGGGGATCATAGGCCTCTGAAGATGAGACTTTCCTGTGCCTTCCCATGGCAAGGCATTTCCCATCTCAGCCATAAGATTAAGAGCCATTTACAACATGGATTGCTAGCACCATGTTTTTCCTGTGCTGGGGACTCTGGTCCAGTGAAAGAAAGTGAGCTAAGGAGCCTAGTTCAAGAGGATGAAATGAGACCTGAAGACTGAAAGGCAAGCAGCAGTCAGAACCCTGTGATGACAAGTGGGTATAAAGGAAAATTGGCAGCAGTGAGACATGAGACACCCAGGGTAGGGAGGATAGCGGGAACATATAAAAATGTGACAATAATGATGATGATGATGATGATGATGATGATAAACCCAAGATACGCTGAGCATCTTTAGATTTAGGATGTTTTTTATGAATGTGAATAATTGGCAACCATAGTGTAAGTAACTTCAGGATCAGTTTTTTAAATATAGCAATGCAGCTTAACACCTGTTCAAGCTTTGACTTCAGCCCTCTTGGATTCAGGATGTTTTTTTATGAATGTGAATATTTGGCAACTATGGTGTAAGTAACTTCAGGATTAGTTTTCAAATGGGGGTGATTCAGCTCTTATAGCAATGCAGTTTAACACCTGTTCAAGCTTTGACTTCAGCCCTTTTGGGAGAACTTTTTTCTAGAATTAGAGATGTTGCTTCTCAAGCTATGTGAGTATGGGATATGAGTATTATGTTTCTTGTTTGTTTGAATTTGGTTAATAATGGATTATACCAATATGTTAAATTCTTGTATTTTACAGAAGAGTTAGAAAACTCTTGAGTATGCAGCTTTTTGTTGCTTGAGGAACTCCGTACTTCTCATTGACTGTAAGGAAATATTTTTAATTATCAAAATTAGATGATGTATTATTACCACTGATTTTTTATTGATGGCACAAAATTGTGAACTTATTTATAAGGGCACAATTTTTGGTCAGAAGAAGACATATTGTCAAAATGGCAGCACCAATCCAGAGACCTTTTCGCTTCTGTTTTTCTATTGTATTATCTCCTGTAATAATCACTTCAGAAATTAATATTTTGTATAAACTCTTTAGATAAAAAAATGTGAATGCTTCTTTATCACAGTTGCATGATTCATATCTTGTAAGCTCTCTGGACTGTGACCATCTCTTTGTTTGCCACTCTGTGGTGATGCCCAGTTGTTTTGAGGGCTTCAGGAATCAAGTGCTCCTTCCCTATAACTACTCTCCTTCCTATGCATCTGCATTGTAGCAAATGACTGCCAGTGCTGTCCTAAGCAGAATTATACCCTTCAAAGAGCACTGACTTAAATTGAGTCAGAAGGCTGCAACTCTGCTCAGGATGGCAATCTGCTTTTCCTGGTGTGGTTTTCTTCCGGATCTCAATGTCAACTGTTCAGGGGATATGCCTGCCTCAAGGGGTGGGAGCCTCCTACCATCTGGAGTATTGGACTTTCAGTCAGAAAACTGACCTGACTTTCTACTGTACCTGTTCCCCTGCTGTCTCTTGCCCAACCTCTTTTGAGTGCTTTCAGTTGAGAGTTAGCTCTTGCACCTCCCAGCATCACTAATATCACATCACTTCTGGTGTGCTTAGATGCAAGTGGGTGGTGGCTTCTGGGAGGTTGAAATTCCCTTCCACTGGCATCTTACCTGTTGACACTGTGCTCTCCAGGCTACCACCTCTCCCAATCCCCCCCCTCTTTTAAGCAAGTCTGGCAACGTGGCATTAGGACTGCGGTCACACGAGCAGTTTGCATCGATATCATTGTGGAACCTTTGCAGATTTGAAGAGCATGGCCAGACAGCAATATCTCCTTTCCATGCCCCAGTTGTTGCCACCCCATTCTGCCCCACTTTGAAAGTGAAGTAATCAGGAATAGGAAAGTCCAGTGTTTACAGATATCAGCACTTTCACCCCAGATTTCCAGATGTCTGAATTCCCCTGGTGCGAGCTCAACCCAGTTGGGAAGTGTGATTGCTCTGTTCCATTTTCGCTCCTCGTTTTGATTTTTAGTTAGTGATGTGCGCATAACCGCATCTTTGTGCACAGCAGCAAGCTTTCAGCTGTCATCTGATATGGGGGAGGGAGGAGGGAAGGGCAGGCTGAGATGCCTCCTTTGTCTTTTTTCATGCCGGTTCCTTGGGTTCCTCTGTCTACAGTGGGGAAGGGGTTAATTGAAAAGAGGAGTTGTTTCAGAGGGGGAGGCAGCCTCCTCCAGCTGTCAAAATGGAGCAGTGCTTCGAAAAAGCAGTTTGGCGCATATGCAAAAGACAAATTTAAACAACAAGCCACCGGACCACCCAGTCCATGGTTGCCCAACAACAGTAATCTGAATGGTTGACCATGGGGTGAGCACACAGTGAGTCCACTTCAGGGTGTGCTGTCTGGTCACCCCTTCCTGCCATGATTTAAACTGCTGCAAACAGAGGTGCTGCCAGATTGCACCAAACCTCCACTCTGACCACAGCCTGTGTCTATATCACAAGTAATAAACTATGTACCTAGGGTTGCCAACCTTCAGGTGGGATCAGAAGATCTCCTGGAATTACAGCTGATTTCCAAGGAAAATGTCTACTTTGGAGGGTGGACTCTTCGGCATTATACCCTGTTGTATATGGCATTATACCCTGCTGAGGTCCCTCCCCATCCCAAACCCCACCCTCTTCAGGATCCACCCCCAAATCTCCATGGATTTTCCAACCTAGGTTTGGCAACCCTACACACACCTTTGTTTATGTTTGGGTGGGCTGTCAATGCCAGTAGGCTGACAGAGCTCTCTTCAGCAAGCATATTACCACAGTACCATTCTCTGTTCCTTCTTTCTTGTCATGAATTCGGGTTCCCATGCTACTGATCATATATACCACCTTTCCACTTCTAGGCCCAAGGCTAGTTAGTGGAGCAATCTACGGGCCTCAGAGTAGCCTCTCTCCTACACAAAAGCTGGCAGCCTTACTGTAAATTTTCCTTCTAGGCCTACATTTCCCAGGTACCCTCCAAGTTTGTAACTGGACCTGGTGAAATTGAGCGGGAAAGGAATCATCAAAGAGGAGGCAGGGCCTTGAAAGGGACAATATAATGAAGCTATTATATACGGCAGTTTGTTTTATCTTTCCTGGGTCTTCACATTTCAACCTGAGTTATGTGAGCATGTAGTGGTTGGAAGGACACCCCATCACTCAAAATCCTCACAGCGCTCCCTTTCTATGGCACTTTACATTAAGTTTTCCCATTCGTATTTGTTAATTTGGTTTCCATAAGAAGGAAAGACTGTCCGCAGATCTCCTTTTAGGGTTGCCAGGTCTTACCTTCTCACTAGTGGGGGGGATGAAGAGAGCTCTCCAGGAGTGAGGGGGGATATCACCATGCACAATGTCCCCGATGTGATGACATCATGCAGAAGTGACATCATCACATCAGGGATGTTGCGCGGCAATGCTCTAGTATTTGGGGCAAAACTCTATGTAAAGCATGACTGTGCGCAAAAAGAGTCTTGGGGTCCCTCATACATGTAAAGTCCAGTCTAATGCAGTTGGTTTCCTGTGATGGTGGCTTCTGATACACTAGGAACCTACAGACTTCTCTTGGCATGCCAACACTTGATTATCTTAATTCACTTGGGACAGTTGATGGAACAGCTCCTGGACTTCTTCAGCCAGATTCACAGATTCTCTTGAAGCCATTTAAAGAATCATGCAAAATATGATAAAAAATCTAGCAATCCATGCTTCTTCCCACACCAATTACACTGCATGGCAAAACACAGTTGGGGTCATCTGGAGGGTGGGGTCTTGTGTTGTAAAAATCCATTTGGAACAGTTGCCACTCTGAACAAAAATTTCCTCTTGATATAAGTTGCTTTTCAATTGTTTACTGCTACTTGCAGTTAGATGCTCCTCATGGAATGCAAAACAATGACTGGTGCTGTCTCACTGTAGTCTCAGAAAAAGTTTGTTTCTAATCGCAAACTACAGACAGTCAGGGGCCAAAAACATCTGGATTAATAAAACATGCATTTTGCTGTTATTTGTGCATCAGTCAGCATAATACAATTTACTTGTATGTTAATGAGTGGATAACAAAACCAAGAAGTTGAAAAACCTTCAATTAAATTGTTTAGCCTCAGCCTTCTTTAATATAATTCATTTTTAAATGAAGCCCTGGGAGCAAAGATGATAGTTTTTGGAACATTGAGGATGGAATTCTCTGGAGAGTGACACACATAAGGGAGTAATAGGAAGATTAGAATGTGCATTGTCCTTCAAATTAAGACCATGTGGTATTTGAGATTTAAGAGTGTAAATCCAGATGTTTCCTCCTGTTTCTAATGTCCCTGGATTTGATAGTTGTTCTATATTGGAAATATGATGGACACTGTATGTAGAAATATCAGATAAATTGCATATGTTCATATTGCACGCACATACAATACAAGCAAAACTACAAAATCAGTGGGAAAAACCCAGGGAGACCATTGTCCAGAAAAAACAAAACAGGAACATTCATTCATTCTTGTACCATGAAGGGGAAGTTCATATAGGGACAGGTAAGACAAGGAAACAAACCATCTTGGCAACTCTGATCAATGGGGGTCCATGGGATGTATAGCCCTTATCAGATATTCAGTTTTGACACATCAGCCACATGTAATAGGACTGTGAACTTACAGTGATCCTCCTGATATGCATGGTTATCATTTTATGTGAATATTTTCCCATGCATGTACAACTTCAGTACCCACAAAAATACACTCTGAAAAATCCAGTGTTCAGTTTTCTCATACCAAAGCTAGACATTATATGCATTGCCCTTTTTGTACAAAATGGGGTGAGCTCACAGGTAGTGCACGCTTCCATCAATGCTCCCTCTAAGCTGTGGAGTCTTGTGAGTAAAAATGCTCCTTTGTGAGCTACTGGCATTAAAGTTATGAGCAAGCGATTTGGCTGCTGCATAAATTATTTTCCTCTGGAGCAATCCTTCCTGAGCTAAGACAAAAATGTGTGAGCTGGAAGCTAAAAAACAGTGAACTAGCTCACTCTAACTCAGCTTAGAAGGAACACTGACTTCAACAATTTATTTATTTATTTATTTATTCAGCTTCTATACCACTCCTTCCCGTAGGCTTGGAGCGGTTTACACAATTAATTACACCTATCTAGGGCCACACAATTCTACAGGGGGTGACATCCTACCAGCACCCAGACATCAGGGCTCTTATTCTCCCGGCTTCTTCATGGTGGGCTCTTCCTTCTGGCGGCGGCGTCTCGGCGCAGGTCTTCTTTTTGCAGCTACTCCTTCCGGTGAGATCTTCCCGGTGTGCGGCTGCGCGACGGCCGCAGCTCCGGCCCATGTCCAATTGGCTCCGCCACGCTGCACCACCGCGTCACCCCACGCCTCTGGTCCAATCCTCGCCCAGATACTGTCGCTGCTCAGCATCGGATGATCGCCATGCTTTTCCGCTGAGTCCCTGGGTCTCCACTCATCGCCACCACACCACTGTCGACTGCTGCATGCTGCCCCGAAGGGAGGAGGGTGCCCCCTGCTACCTAGAGCAGGTACCCATTTATCTAGTCACAAGGCTTTTGAACCGCTGGGTGGGCGGGAGCTGGGACGAGGGCCGGGAGCTCACCCCGGCCGCGGTGAGTCTCGAATTACTTGCAGGAATGGAATTGATGGAATTACTTGCAGGCTTTTTACTGCCTGCGCCACCGCGTATACCAAAACTGAATATCTGAAAAGGGCTTATGTGAGAACTATAGTATGAACAGATTTGGACTGTACAATTTTGCCCACACGCTGCTAAGCTTTAAAGATATTTTATTAATTTCCTCAAAATAGTAAACAACACTTTGAACTTTCATGTTTTTAATTACTGAAGTAACAGTGACTTGTTTGAGGGCTTCATCTCCTCCTCATTTATAGCCAACATTTATAATTTGATTCTTGATACTGCACTAATGAATACAGGAGAACAAGGTTTATGAGAAGGATAAATAGATCTTGCTGTCTTAATACATTGCCCTCAATGGCAGTGTTTCAATTATGTTCAGTTACTGCTGTTTTGAGCTGGCCTCATATATGTCCAGCCTGGTTGATTAATTTCAGTGTTGGCAGAATTTTCCCCAACACCAACACTCAAATAATACTGCATAGTGTCCCTCCCTAGTGGAACAGCAATGCAAAAGTAAATTATAGTCTAATAGTTATGGCATGCTACTGAAAGGAGGGTCAGGGATATTACATTTTCCCCTGTTAACCATAGCATGCAGCTGCTCAATTTGTAATTAATCATTACGCTGGTTTGTGCAGATGCCAACTTGAACTGAAGGCCTTTTTGATATTGGCTTCTGAATGTAAGAACAACTCTTCTGAGAACTGTTATCAAAAGCTGATGCACTAACACATTCATTTTAATACAGAAAAAGACAGAATAAAGCTTGAAAAAAGATATTCATTCACTGAGTCCTGGATGATACTTCCCAGGAATCCACCCATCCATACAGCTCAAATGAGGCACTCCCTATATATTGTGTGATGGAAGCGTTCATTTTAGTAGTGGCTCTCAAGCTCTGATGGGATGCTTGTCTATGTATATTTAAAATCTGTGGTTTGTATGATGCTGCCCCCCCCCTAATCTATGCCAATAAAGCTTTTGACTGTCTGATTGTCTGGCTTCCAACTGTAACTTTTGTAAGTGACCCTGATTTTTTGAATTGTGCTTTAGAAAACCTTGTGCTAATCAATATTCCCTCTAAGCTGTAGAGTCCTGTGAGCAAAAATTCTACTTTGTGAGCTACCGGCATTAAAGTTGTGAGCAGGTGATTTGGCTACTGCATAAATTAGTGTGTTCTGGAGCCATCCTTCCTGAGCTGAGACAAAAATGTGTGAGCCGGAGGCTAAAAAACTGTGAGCTAGCTCACACTAACTCAGCTTAGAGGGAACACTGGTGCTAATATAATTAATGTGTCATGCTTTGTGTTCATTGGCCACTTTGATTTCGACTTCCAGAGGAACTATCATGATGAAAGGTAGTAGTATGTGTGTGAGGAGAGTATGTATGTATTTTTGCAGTGATCCATATCAGGGTTTGTGCAATTGTCTGCACACAGAAACACATTGAATTCCTTGATGGGATCTCCCTCTCTGGAAACTAAGTTGTGGGGTGGGGGTGGGACACTCCTTTCCCCACACACCACTTCTTGGGTTGCAAACAAAACACCCTCATTCCAATCACCCTGTTTGCCTATATTCTTCCATGCTGGGGCTCCTGTGTGTGTGTGCATATGTGTGCATGTAGGATAATTTCTGAGTATCTACAGGCCATTTCTATGCTAGAAATGGCATGGGGAAAAGTCATATTCAAATTGTCACCCCTGGCTGTTTTCAAAGCAAATTAAGATCCAATCTGAAGAGCTAATCAGGGCTCTCCAGTGTCTGTTCTAGTAATACAATAATCTATAGCCTCCATTTTTTGTACTTGGATATATCCATGGTTGCATGCTTTGCTATGGTGGCACACAAATGGAGAGCAAAATGTATTGAATAGGGTTGCCAGGTCCCTCTTGGCAACCAGATGGGGATGGGAGCAGGAGGGAGGCTCATGGACATACAGTGACATGTCCACATCACTGTCCACATGACCCGGAAGTGAGATCATCACGTCCATGATGTTCGGGCAATGCTCTGATAGTTGGGCAAAAATTCTATGGTGAATTTGGCTTCTACCATAGAGCTTTTGCCCAAATACCAGAATGTTGCCCCTACGTCCAGGATGTGATGATGTCACTTCAGGGTCATGCGGGCAGTGACATAGACACATTGCTGCATTGGATGGATCTCCCTCTTTTTCTGGGTAGGTTCCCCCCACCAGCCAGCTGATCAGTGGCAGGGTGGTGGGGCCTGGCAGCAGGGGACCCCCCCACCTTCACTGGGGGGTATGGCAACCAATGCTCCCTCTAAGCTATGGGGTCTTGTGAGCAAAAATTCTACTTTGTGAGTTACTGGCATTCAAGTTGTGAGCGAGCGATTTGGCTACTGCATAGATTATTTTGCTCTGGAGCCCTCCTTCCTGAGCTAAGACAAAAATGGGTGAGCCGGAGGCTAAAAAACTGTGAGCTTGCTCACACTAACTCAGCTTAGGGGGAACACTGATGGCAACCCTAGTATTGTAAGTGACATTAATTGCAAAAATATGTATACTTATTAAGATTTCTTTTTATCTATGCAGAGTGCCTCTGAGCAGACTTCTTGTTCTCTCCTTATTTGGATGCAGTTTTACTTCTGCGTCACCTGCAACGGGATTGGGTTCTATACAGGGTGTTGTACGGGGAGGTTGCCTTGAAATGACATAAGTAAACAATACATTTTTGATTGACTGAGTCTCTCCTTTTTAAAGACCTCTTGCAACCTTCCTTTATGATATCTATTTTTGTTCTTTCTCACATTGTCTGGAATATGAGCTAAAACAGTCTTCAAATTTGCTGATTAAGAACAGAAACCAATAATCCCAGGAGTCAAGTGGGGCTGCTTTTTTCCTGTCTGTACCATTTCAGACTGAGGGGAGGTGGGGGAGGCATGTTGCTTCATATTAAATCTCCTGGGATTACACCAATAGCATTTTGGAATAAGACAACATTAGAACAGGTATGTAAGGGAAGAAATAATAATAATAATAATAATAATAATAACAACAACAACAACAACAACAACAATAATAATAATAATAACAACAACAACAACAACAATAGGTATGCAGGCAAACAACATTAGAACAGGTATGTAAGGGAAGACATAACAACAACAACAACAACAACAATAATAAGAATGAAAGCAAACAACATTAGAACAGGTATGAAAGGGAAGCAAGACATAACAACAACAACAACAACAACAATAATAATAATAATAGGTATGCAGGCAAACAACATTAGAACAGGTATGTAAGGGAAGACATAACAACAACAACAACAACAACAATAATAATAATAATAGGTATGCAGGCAAACAACATTAGAACAGGTATGTAAGGGAAGACATAACAACAACAACAGCAACAATAATAGGTATGCAGGCAAACAAGCCATTCTCCATCTTCTGTTTAGAATGGTACAGTCTGCAACCTGTAGTTCATCTGTATGCTAACTGTTAGTAGCTGTTTCACATTTATGATGTGCACATTTATAATGACATATCAGATACCACTAATGTGAGCAATGTTTTATTTCTATGCCAATTCAAAACTTACTGTGACCATGAAACACATGCCAGACATGAGGCTGTGAAGATGCAGGGACATGCTTGATTATCAACAGTGCTGTACACATATGGGGACAACTCCATGTGCAGAGAGGGGAGGAGGAATTCAGGTGGGGGGGCTCCATCTCTCCTCATGGCTGAGCATGCTGGCCTAAGTCTGAGTGGGTTTGCACAAAACTGGACCCAGTGCCTACACATGGACAAACTGTACATGCATAGGAGCCATCCCATGACTGGGAACACCTTATTGGGACAGCATTGACAGCTTGTACTCAGACTGGGGCTGTGCCCATATTTGGATAATTGCACACAGAAAGGAAATGGAACCAGCACACATGGTAGCAAGTAGTCACTGAAGCCATGTGAACATTCCTGTTCCTCCTCTGTGCCTCTTGGTCATGTAAGCTGTATGCTATGTAGACGGGGCTAGTAGCTAGCTAAGCAAAGATCAGGTTTAGCTCCCACATGAATGATGTTCCAGATTCACCCATTTCTCATGAATGACAGGATGGGCCCTTCTTTTCTAAGGGTTAACTCTGCTCTTGAGGAGGCTGTAGAGAAGTGCACATCTGCCTGTCACCCCTGGTGCTAGGTCACTGGTCTGAAAAACACAGGAATTTGCCATGCAGCTGTGCACAGAGCAGAGTCCTTGCAACATACAGTTCCCTAATGCATACTCTTCCCAGCATTGTGACTGCTATTTCGATGGCATTTAATAATAGTGGCATAACTCATGTCAGCAAATGTAGTTTTTCCTCCCAAACCCCCCAAACACAACTATTAGCCATGTACCACTTTAAGAACAAAGAACAGCATCTGCTTACTGTGTTACAGAGACACATTCCCAGGGCACCAACTAAACCTACTGCTCAGTTCTTCTATAATAAACCACCAATGCTCCACAGTAATAACAGGTAACATAATATTGCTCTGTTCATTCACAGTCCATCTCATCATAAAATGAAACAACTCTGTCCTCACTATGTTCAGCAATATACAAATAACCAAAGAAGACATGGAAGCTGTTAAATCAGGGATTCCTGGCATTCTTCTACATTCTGAAGGATGAGTTAAGCCAACCTTGAATGTTTCCACTGAGATGGACAGTGTCTTGAGAGGCTATATTTTCTGTAGGAGATAGAAGCGCCAGTAGATTGAGAGCCCAATATGAGTTTGGAGTCTCTGTTTCTGCAGTGCTTGAAATTATCAAAACTGAGATAGAACAGGAGGGAAACCAGCGGACTTAGAGTGCCAAAAGAATGTGTACAAAGCTACATGGTAACTAGAAAACTTTTGGCCCGGCACCCCTCAAATGGTGACACAAGACAACAGAGTTGGTGTTCAACAAGTTTTATTTATTCAAATGGCTAGGCTAGGTCACGGTTTATTCCAATAAACCGATGATTTTGAGGGTGGGCTGCACTGCGCATCTGCCTGGTCAGCCTTTTGAGCAGGTCCACCCTGTCTCCAAACTGAGCTGATGCTTTTGCAGGCTTTGCTCATCACCATCTGCACAGCTGTATGTGCACAGAAGTGCCAACCTTCCTCCCTTTCCCCTGATGTTAGGGTTGCCAACCCCCCAATGGTCGTGGGATTACCCCAATTTTGGGGGGCCCAATCCACCATGGGGGAACCCCACCCCCAAAGAGCCTCGTCATGCTCAATGTGCCAGTGTGCTGACATCACCTGGAGGTGATGTCATCTCGCCATGCACATTGCACGGGGGGCGATCTAGCATTTGGTAAAAAGTCTATGGTGACCATAGAGTTTTTAACCAAAAGCTAGCGTGTCCCCCGTACAATGTGCCCAGCACAATGATGTCACTTCCGGACCCAAACGACCCAGCAACCAAGCCAGGAGCCCCCCACTGGCGGACAGACCTGATGTGCTGCAAGGCTCCTACCAGGTTCAAAGGATACTGCTCAGCACTGAGAGTGCTCCTTCACAGCGCACCCAGCCTCAATGATGTGACAGCCTGTTCCAGACACAACCCCCGCATCATGCCGATGTCTCAGGGTGCTTGCCAATTAACCCTACCTACCCTGAGCAAAACACCCTATTTCTGCCAGCTGGTTGGGGCCTAACCAGTTTTACAACCAGTCCTATTTAATTGAGAACACCCTGACCAGAAAGAGAGCATGGAGCAAGCCCCCCAAAGCTTCACACTTAGCCAATTTGGTGCCATCCCCTCCCCCAAATTCCTTCTCAGTACGGCTATAATGACCAGCTAATCCTGTGCTGCCTGTAGGGTTGCCAGCCTCCAGGTGGGGCCTGGGGATCTCCCGCTTTTACAACTGATCAGCTCCCCTTGAAAAAATGGCTGCTTTGAAGGGTGGACTTTATGGAGTTGTACTATGCTGAGGCCCCTCCCCTCCCCAACCCCCTCACTCTCCTGGCTCTACCCCCAAACTCTCCAGGTATTTTCCAACCCAGACCTGGCAGCCCTAGCTGCCTATAGGGAGGATTGTGGGTAAGCCACAACAAAAATACTGAAAGTAAAAGGATGCAGCTCAGTAAAGCAGCCTGCTGCCCTCTTTTAATTGGCTGACCAGATTTCTGTTCACCAGTTACGCCCTATGCCTCATTTGAATCAATGGGACTGGAGCAAATTGATCTGCTGTAAATGTCTCATCTCCTGATAACTTGCTCACTTTTCTATCAGTGGTATCAGACCTCTGTGTCGATCAGCCGTGTGTGCCATATTCCTCCTGTAAAAGTAAATGGCAAAACTCCCATTCATCATATTGGAGCAGAACTGCAACCTGTTCCATTTGATGCAGAGTTCAGGGCCTGCTTATTTGACCGATTGCTATTGGAAATATTCACTCCAAATTCTGATGTGTCCACATGTTAAGGTGAATCAGGGTTGAAAGAGAAGTCAACAGCAAACTTCAGTGAGACCAAGAGCCTTCCTCTTTCCCATCTTTTATCTGTGGTCACGCAACCATGTCAAGCAGGGTTATTATCTCTGATAGCTGGAGTCTCCATAGTTCATCAAGAAAAGCAGTAACCTGAGAATGACTCAAGTAAGGGAGAAATACCCTGCAGTTCCTTCATGAACTCAGGTAGGTAACCCAGGGTGAAGCTTCAATTCTAATAAGGTTTTCTTGGCAGCATTGACTAAAATGGGACTTACTTTTGAGTTTACTTGCTTAGCAGGCTTACCATTTACCCTGTGGCAATGGGCCCCTGCTCTCGGTCCCTTGCCCTCAATAATTTGAGCAGTGTGGGGGGGAAGCAATGGGTGGGGAAATGGTGGCAACAGTGACACTGTAGGAATTTCACTCAGTCTCCATGGTAAAGGCCATAGAGATTGGGGGGGATTCACATAGCATCAACTGGAAGTGATGTCACTTTTTAAATGACCATGGGTAATTCCTAAGGCATCAGTTCCACTTTGGAAGCATGGTCAGGTTCATTCCAAACCCAGAGGTATATTTGTATAATAATATTTTGGAAGTATCCGTGAACTAAACATGTTATATAAGGGAATGAAAATGTTCTGGTGCTTCCAGATGTAAAGTTTGAGCCTGTGAAGTATAGGACACAGAAGATACCTCCTGAAGCATAAACTGTAGCTGAAGCACATGGAAGAATGTAAAACTTCCCTATCACAGTTTAGGAACCATTTGACTAAAAATATACTATTATCTCAACATTTACACTTTGGATAATTGCAGCTGCAGTAGGTTTGAGTTTGTAGAGCTCTGTGTTCTGAAATGTCACAGTGCAGCCATTGCTTTTGCTGTTCGAATGCAAACAATTTGGTTCTATTTTTAATGTCACATTCAAACAAACAAACAAAAAAATGTGCAGGCCCCTATCTCAACATTAGTGATGCTTCGGTCTCATTGAAATTGGGATGCAATCCTAAAAACACTGTTCTAGAAGTAAGCTCCATTGAATAAAATGGAATTTAGTTCTGAGGAGATCTGTTTAGGATTGGTCTGCCCCCCACACTTAGGTCAGTGATGACTAATTGGTCCCAGTGAGTTACAGTGAGACTTTATCACAATTAACTTTAGTTCTGTTAAAGCTACCAAAGTACCTGCATTTTGCCTGCCTTGATACTTTATAGTAGGAATGTTTGACCTTCAAGATGTACTTTGTAAAGATATGGATTTTTTTTTAAGTATCAAAAATATTTCAACTTTGTGTGTATGCAGCTGTTGGGGAGTTTTGAGATTAGTAATGGATTCTGGTGTGTGGGTTGTGGATGCACCCTGGGCCTGGCTACCAAAAGAGATATTCTGTGGGACATGAAGTCACTGCCAAGTAGTTTACCAAATGTTCACGAGTCCATCACTGGAAAGAAATGATCTAGTTGATAATTAAAGTTTGTAGCTCTTGTTTTCAGCTGGTAAAATTGTAATGGACTATTGCCACACACAGAGGAAAAAATAGAAGACATCTTTAGCCACAATGAAAAATATGTACCAAAGAGAAACCAGGCACAGAGCATAAATGCTAGTATGGGCAAAGCATAGCTCCTGTCTAACAACTATCCATTTTAGTTGGTCTCAGGTAGCAGCACCCATGCCACACACACAGTACCCTAAGAACTAGATTTGATCTTTGCAGCTCACAGAGAAACTGAAGTGGGGCAACTTCTGTATTTCTCTCAGCTGCAAGTAGAATTACATTTCCTTACATTACTGGAAAAAATTGGCACATGATTGCCTGCCTCTACTTTGTTGTTGAGATGTGAAAACTTGACATGACTAAATGACAGAAACTAAACAGCAGTTCTGAGCCACATGGTAAAGACATAAACACTTATTTTTTTTCCTGTCGCAAGAAAAGCTATTAAATTGAACACTGGCTCTTTTTAGAAGAAAAAAAACCACTGTAAAGGATTTGTAGAATGGGATGAGTGTGCAGGAGAATAATATTGTAACCCCTCTTTGAAAAGGCAGACGATTCCAGCTCTAAGAGTGTGGAGGGGGATATAATGAAATGACGCCTCACCTACAGGTATCTATTCAGGGGAAAACAGAACTTTGGAAAGTAATTCCTCCCCCCCCCTTTTGCTCTCAGTGAATGCTCAGAGCTACTCTGCTGAGAAGTTTACATATTTGTACCCCACTCTTCTCTCCAACTAGCTTAGAACAGCAAAATGAATTCCTAATATAAACAAACAAAACCAAGCAAAAAACCACTGTCCTATATTGGATTGGGACCCACAGTAGAGTCCAGCTGTGAAAGGCTGAAAATCAAGTTTTTCTATCCAGTCTTCAGTCTGCCAAGTTATTTGTGATAATACATTATTCTCTCATACCACCTTTGATCTTCACTAGTGTTCATTGCAAAGTGAGAATCGGCAGCACTGTTGGGGCAGAAGACTCTTGGCCGGTTTCAGGAGCCCACCGAAAGTCTGCCTCCTTCAGTTTCTCAGTCCAGCCTGCACAGACACAAGTTCCCCCAGAGCACTACCCATGTTTACCTTGTATACTTCATTGGACTGCTTTGGGGAATGGCTTTGGGAAACACGTGCCTTTCAGATCAGATTACAAAAGGTTTTGTGAAAATGGGTCCTACAGTCAAGAATATGTGTGTGTATGTGTGTGTGTGTGTGCGCGCGCGGTGTTCCAGTGTTTTGTTTTAATTAGCATGAATACAGGAGGGATTCTTTCTTTTCTCCTTTTTCCTTCAGTTTTCCAAAGCAAGGCTATTTTCTTCAGTGTTCTTGCATTCTGTGTAAGTCATATCACAAGCAACATTTCCCCTGAATTTCAGAAGACGGTTCCCAACAGAATATGTGTGTGATTTAGAATGCCATCCTTGTAAAAATGGAAATTACAGCCAGTAGGTTAAAAAACATTAGCGTTAGGGAATATGAATAAAAAGATCAGACAGGAGGGGAAAAAAACATTACAAAACATGAAGGCCATTTAGAGGATTTTCCTTACGTGACATATTTTAGGGGTTCCTGACCACGGCTCAACTCTGTTTATGCAAAGCAATGATGTTGAGAATAACTAGTGCCTCCAGGTGAGGAGGTGCATCCCCATCCACATGAACAGATCAGTGGGACTTAAAGAAGCATTGTGATGTAGATCCTGCACATAGCCATTTTGGCAATGGGAAAGCTGCTGTGTATACTCCACAGAGAGCCTGTTTGGTGTAGTGGTTAGGAGCATGGACTCTGATCTGGGTTTGATTCCCCACTCCTCCACATGCAGCTGCTAGTGTGACCTTGGGCCAGTCATAAGTTCTTTCAGAGCTGTTTTCTCAAGGGCAGTTCTCAAGTGAGCTCTCTCAGCCTCACCTACCTCACAGGGCGTCTGTTGTGGGGAGGGGAAGGGAAAGGTGATTGTAAGCCACTCTGAGAATCCTTCGGGTAGTGAAGGGCAGGATATAAATCCAATCTCCTCCTCCTCCTCCTTACTGGACTGTAGCATCTGTCTGTAAATATTCCATTGTATCTGAAACCTAGTCAACGACTTTAGGAGGTGCTCAAGGGCTTGGGGGGGCACCTAGCAGAATAACATCTGGTTTATTTTCCCTTTGAGCAGTAGCTTTCTGAGGTCCATGTTGCTAAGAAGACTCTTCTGATTCACCTGATGAAACAGAACAGGCACAAATCCAGGATTAATCTTTGCAAATCTAATGGTTCCCAGGACATGTTGTGAATGCACACTTAGCAGAGTTCTATTAACAAAGGAAATGTATTGCTATTTTATTTAAACATACTTTATTTTAGAAACAGCCATTAGGCTTGGATAACATCTGTACACAAGGACTGTCAGATTGTGAAATGGCAGTCTTTCTGTTGTGGAACGTTTTCAGAATTGTAATGGAGGTCCCTGGCTGTCATAGAGGGCTCCAAAGAAAGAGCTGCCTGCATTGTTTCCTTTAGCAACCACCATTACAAAGGGGAGAGTTAATTGCAGGATTTATACTTGCCCACTGCCTTCCATAGTTTGGGGGTAGGTAATAATTTTCAAAGTATTAGAGTTATGAATAAATTACAATTATTAACACTCCACTTTGCTTTACTACTACCTAGCACAAAAAACATTTTTCTTCCCCACATTTGTGTTGAGTAGCCAAAAGAAGTGCATTTCCTTGCAGAGGAGGCAACTATCAAGATTATTGCTCTAAGGTTGCAGTCACACACGCCAGATAAAACCGGGGGGGGGGAGGCTATTCCCTCCAGAGGAATTTGACCCGCAGTTGTGCGATCACACAGTCCTTTGGAGCTGTGGCCGCAGCCCGCCACTGCATGATCAGACGCAACCGTGGGTGAGTGTTTTTTTTGTCATTTCTTTCCGATGCGCTTAAATAAGGAATCAATGGATCGCATCTCCACATTGAGTGCTACCTATGGAGTGCGCGATGGTGCACATACTGAGAAAGGGGGAAAATGGCATGGAGTCGGGATGGCCTGATCAGACAATCCTGACGCCATGAGGGTGCACTGGAGCGATCAGACAGGGGAAAGTCCGTCCATGGCCTGTAGCAACCCGTTTGCTACCAGACTTTCCCTGGTGCCTGTTTACTCCATTTCTGTGGTGGAGCAACACGGGTTGCTGACGGCTGCAGGACGCTTCCCAGACGTTCGTGTCTGATCGCCCCCTTTAAATCCACCTGGCATTCGTGCCTATGTCGGGACTAATTGTGTGCACGATCGCAGCCTAAATCACACTAGCGGGTAGGGATTACTGAATAGCATTGATCCTGTCTCTGCAAAGGAAAACTTATTTAAGTTTCCTAAGAAGAGCACATATCTTCCATACTGCCTCCTCTCGTACTGTTCAGCCCACCAGTTAAAATCGTTGTCCCAAACCCTGCTCTCTGTGCCCCTACCCTGCAGAGGTGAAGTGGGTAGTGACCAGAGACAAGGCTTTTTCTGTGGTGGTGCCTCACCTTTGGAATGCCCTCTTCAGGCCCGTAGCTAACATGGGGCCCATGGGGCCTGCCCCCCACTTTTTTTGCGGGCCCCTCCCCTGATCCTCAGCTCCCTCTCCCTCCCTCTGCCCCCCTCATCCCCTGATCGATCTGAGCAGACATCTCCCTGTTTGAGCTCATCTGCGATGAGCTGAGTCTAGGACCCAGCAGCAACAGATGGTTGACCGAGTCACACACACACTGGTCAGATTGCATCAGTTCGCTCCTCCTGTTGGATTTTCTGCGCCAGGCTTCAGAAAAGATTCTCAGCTCAGGGAAGGAGTTAGGGAGGAAGCTTGATCTCTGCTCTCCTTTTTTAAATATAAACATGGCCGCTTTCCTAGACCTTTTAGTGTTTATTAACATTGGGATTCTGGCTCGCCTCAGAGGAAGGCTCTAGTGGGGGCTGTGTGGGTGCACACCAGGCAGACCCCCCCTTGCCCTGGAGCCTTTGATGTAATTAGCTGGTGGGGCCCCCCAAGGCCCCCTCCCCCCAAATCCCTAGCTACGGGGCTGCTCCCCTTTGAGGGAGGACTGGTGTCTACCCTACTATTCTTTAGGCATCAGACCAAATCATTCCTTTCCCCCCATGCCTTTAACTGAGGAGCTTCATCCTTTAAAAGCTGTTTTAAAAGGTCTGCTTTATAAGGCATTTTAGACTGCTGGTTTATGTTTGTTTTATTATCATCCGTGATGCTGTTACAATTTCACGGTATTGTTTTTACTTCGAGATGTCTTCAGCAGGTCTTTGGAGAGGTGGCATATACAATTTGCAAATAAATACATAATAAATAACTTCACAAATGAAAATAACGCAATCCATAGGTGAGCTCAGGGAAGGGACCAGGGATACAGGCAGATGGCTAATGCTGGATCAAGGAGGGAGTTGTGCCAAGTGGGTAAGGGAATACACACAAAGAGAGAAAAGAGGAACATATCTGTATTTCTTTATTTGGATATTCATATCCTGCTTTTCTCCCCAATGGGGACCGAAGCATCTTACAACTTTATTCTCGTCTCTTTCATTGCATCCGCACAACAAGAACTCTGTGAGGTAGGTTATTTTATTTTATTTATTTTAAAAATTTCTATGCCACCTTTCAACCCAATTCAGGGCCCTGAGGTCATTAGGCTGGGAGTCAGTGGCCACCCTAAAGTTCACCCAGTGAGCTACCATGGCAGACTGGGATTCCAAGCCTGGCTCTTCTGGATCCTAGTCCAACACTCTAGCCATTACTCCCATGCTATAATAATCTGCCTCTCAAAAACTTTGACAGAGAGTTTGACATATTAGAAGAAGAAGAAGAGATTGGATTTATACCCCACCCTTCACTTGGAGTCTCAGAGCGGCTTACAAACTCCTTTCCCTTCCCCTCCCCACAACAGAAACCCTGTGAGGTGAGTGGGGCTGAGAGAACTCTGACACAAACTGCTCTTTCAAGAACAGCTGTGCCAGAGCTTGTGACTGACCCAAGGTCACATCAGCAGGTCCAAGTGGAGGAGTGGGGAATCAAACCCGGTTCTCCCGGATTAGAGTCTGCACACTTAACCACTATACCAAACTGGCTCTATTAATTGACCTTGAGTAGATAGTCCATGTGAAATGCATGCTATACTCTCTGTCATTTCATATTCCAGTTCACACAGGAGAAGTCTTGAATGATTGCTAGCAGGTAAGAGAAAAACACTGTGAAAACTGCAAAAGTACATAATTAGATCTATATTTGTAGTTTCAACCAATACTTTTTTCACTCCACAGAACTCTGCATGAATTGATGTGAAGCAAATTCTGGGGGACAGAATATTTCTGTAACTACGATCATGTGTGTCTTCACCTACACTGATATGGGGAAGGTTGTGTTATGTTTATGGAAGGAAATATCTTAATTTTTTTTCACAAGCAAATAATAAAACAGGCATGCCTTGTCAACAGCTTTGGAAGGATGCTTGGCTTTTTAAGTCCCACAAATACAAAGATTTTACTATACTGAATTCTGAAACATAACTGGTTTTACAGTACAGAAAGCTGACGGCTGTATAAATTTAGAAAACACTTTACACAGTTTCATATAGCTGTTTTTATTGGCTAGCTATTGTGGATCTAAGAGAACAGGAAAGAGACTGAAATTGTTCCACATAGAGATCTAAAATTATATTAAACTCTAGCCAGTTCAGCAAACTACAGATTTATCCCTTTATAACATGTGGGCCACCCTCATTAAATGTACAGTAGATTAGTGAACATCTAATTAAACGTACAGTAGATTAGTGAACATCTCTAAATGCAGGGATGATGTCCATGATAACGTACTGTCTGACTTAAAAACAGCTACCCCTCAAAGTTTTCTTCCTGTTCAGATCGCTACTGCAATTTCCATTTCTTATTCATGTGTAAGGGGATACATTTATTGCTGTTTAGCAACAGCATTGGATGCTAATATATTTTCTTGGCCAATTCAAGACATTGCTATTGGCCTATAAACACCTCCATGGTATCTCAAGGAAATTCTGATCCCAAGGAACCTCTTCCAAGTCCAAAAACTACTAGAAAAGAACAAAGTTTGAGTCCAGTTGCACCTTTAAGACCAACAAAATTTTATTCAGGGTATAAGCTTTCATGTTAGACTTATTGGGGCATAATTCTATATATAGCCTTAATAGACGTGTAAGGGTATAACTCTGTTTAGGCTGGCAACGTCAATGTGAGATTGACTTTCATGTGGAGCAGGGCTTTCGCACCCGGTTCTTCAGAACTGACAAGGGTGGGTTGTCACTCTCCTTACTGGAGTTCTGCAGAATAATAAAAATGCCATTATTTCAACTGGCCTTTGGAAACGAAGCTTGATTTATACAGTTGACTCTGGTGTCCTTTTGCTGTTGGAGATACATTGCCCTGTTTATCCACTGTTAGGATTTTGATACTCGTTTTATTTTATAGTTGTTATTGTAGATTGTTATTTGGGATATTTTTTAAAAAAATCTTTTAAATAAATAATACCATACCTCTTCCTCTGCTTCTTGGAATAATGATAAAAATGAAACAACAGGAGACATAATCCTGTATCTCTCTGTATGTCATCTACTTCAAGCCTGAATTATTCTGGTATCATGCTGCTGTACATACAGTCAAAGTGGTTAAGCAATGGAGAAAGGGTAATGAATAATTTGAAATACAGAGGAAAGAAGACTGGTGCAGATTAGCAGGGCAATCCTTATGAGTGCACTGTAAACAGATGCAACTCTGTTTATGAGCATACTGTAACCAGGGATGGTCTATCTGCTAGGCAGCCTCAAGCAATTGCCTAGGCTGCCAGAAATATGGAGAGGTGCCAATTGGCCCTGCACTGTCCTACCTGCAGCATTTGGTTCTGCGCAGCAAGCAGTAGTCCGAGAGGCCCCAGTGGGTGGCTGTGGGGCTGTTTTCCTCTCTACCGCTACTAGGGGAAATGTGGGAGCAGAACCCCTGGTCTATTCCTTTGACCCTACATTGCTGGAGGAGGAGGGTGGGTAGTGGCTTTCTCCCTGTCCCAGTAGTGAGGACAGGTGAGGAGGGCTGTCACTGTCATGCCATGCCTCTGAAAAAACATCGTCGTCGTCGTCGTCGTCGTCGTCGTCATCATCATCATCATCATCATCATCATCATCATCATCATCATCATCATCATCATCATCATGATGTCTTCCAAAAGTCTCTCTTTCCCATTAGCTAGTTGATTTTCTGTGATTTCAGTAGGCCACAGGTCTCTGTTATGTTGCTCACAGGGCTAAACTTTGTCCATACATGAAGAACTTCCCCTTCTCAGACATACTTCTTGCCCCCTTTCCCGCAAAAATGTCTCTCCTTTCTGCCTCCTTGGAAATCTTCTATCTTTTCTTTTTCCTCAGCAACCTCCTCCTCTTTCCCCACCAGGATAATTAACCTTTCCTGATCAAATATATTTAGGGGCGATCCCACAGGGTTGTACTAATTTTTGGCCTTACCATAATGTGGAATCCATCAGGATTTCAGTGTTTTATATATACCTTCGGTAGACCTACTCTATGTGATGTTTGCTCCTAAAATTCGGTTTGAGCAAATTCATCTTTATGCAAAGCCACTCCAAAACCCACTCCAGCTGCATCAGTAAAATTCAAGGGTGGAGGTTGTCCCTGCCAACCTGTAGGCAAGAAACAGTACATACAGGCCTATAAACAGTGCCATCTTAAGAACACTTTCTTGGGAGTAAGCCCTGTTGAATAGACCTGAGTAGGATTCTGGGTAGGCCTACTGAAGATTGCAGACAAAGTTGTCAATTAATGTCCAGTTTCAACAGTCAAAAGATGGAGAGAAAGAGGAGACTGGCATGGCCAACACATTTGCCAGTGCTGCAACAAGAAATTTCCTAGTTTAAAGGAGACGCATGCACAAATTTGAACCAGAGTTTGTGCCAACCTAGGCATGCCTGTATACACTGTGTGCTCTGTGTTTGTGTGTGTGTGTGTGGGAGGGAGGGAGGGAGGGCTGCCTGAGCACACCGAGCACATTGAAGCTGCCTTATACTGAATCAGACCACTGGTCCATCAAGATCAGTATTGTCTTCTCAGACTGGCAGCAGCCCTCCAGGGTCTCAGGCAGAGGTCTTTCACATCCCCTACTGCCTGGTCCTTCAGCATGCAAAGCAAAGCTTCTTCCACTGAGCTACGCCCCCTCCTGCCTCACACATTTGAGAATGCTGGGGCTTTGAAGCCCAACTGAAATCATATGCCATGGAAAAGCCCTTTGTGGCACTGATGCCGTGTCCAGGGAGCACAGTTTTTAAAAGTTCTTCTCAACACGCACAGCTGCCAGCATTCATTGCTGCTATACATCAATGCTTACCCCTGCCATCTCGTTTTTAATTGTCTGAAAGTTGAGCCAATTAGCGCTCCGAGAATAACCATTTAGCCATCGGTGTAGCTCTATGAAAACAAATGCATAAATAACCGGAGATATCATAACAGGAGCTAAGAGTATTGCTCAGCTTAGCGGTGCAGCCGTCAGTTGTAAAATAAATACTCCATTTATGTCCGCAGCTGTTTTAAATAGCCAGCCCATTTTAATACAGGCATCTTGGGAGGAAATGTGTTTTTATAAGAGGAGAAACCTGCCCTATGGAGAGGAGGCAGCACAGCCAAAGAAATAAAGGGAAATATTCTCTTCAGAATCTTACCATTATATCATACCAGACAGCATTATCATAGTGCTGTTTTGCTCTGCACACCAATTACCTTTAATATTGAGTATATTAAATTGCATTCAGCAAATTCCAAAAGATAAGCCCGGATTCAATTATTGCCTCCATTAACTTGGCATATGCGCCTTAGATTGTGCAGATTTTTAGTTGGTGGCAAACAGCTTGCAATGCTCTTCATGTCAAAACAAAACATTAAAAACACTTCCTTGTGTCCTGGGGTGAATGTGCTGTTCTTCTGGAAGCTCAGAGTTAGAAAAACAATGTAATCCTTGAGCGAATATTAATGTCTTCTTATGTTGTGCCCACATTTCTTAGAGGAACTCTGCATTTTATGGCTCTGACTTTGGGCATATTATAAAGAAAACAGAAGCATGAAAGGCCCGTAGTTGGTTATGATTTTTCTCAGCATGAAAGAGGGGTGCCTTTGGTATTTTTTTGAAGACTAGTACTCAGAAGTAGGCAAAACGTACACCTCAGCGGAGGCTCATTAGAACCTCTTTCGTTCAGTGAAAAACATCAGCACGTCTGTAAGTATCACTCATTTTTATAACAAAAAAGGGGCCAAATCTAGTTAAAGGGTTGCAATTAAGAGGCAATTTACATATGAAGCCTCATCCGTGGATCTATTTATTTTCCTGTGGAAAGGGAGAGGTTGCAAATGCTTGTGCTGTTTTTTTAAAAGCTGTGATTCAAATAATCACATCTCTGCTCCTCCTTCAGGAGAGCCTCTCTGTTAGGGTTGCCAACCTCCAGGTGGTAGCTGGAGATCGCCTGCTTATTACAACTGATCTCCAGGTGACAGAGATCAATTCACCTGAAGAAAATGGCCACCGTGGAAGGTGAACTCTATGGCATTACACCCCACTGAAGCCCCTCCCATCCCCAAACCCCACCCTCCTCAGGCTCCATCCCAAAATCTCCAGGTATTCCCCAACCCAGAGGAGGCCTGATTAAGATGGTTTGTGGCAAGGCAAGAAAGGATGCTTCCACACTGGGTGTTTGGTCCTGCTTTGGTGCTCCTAGGCGTAATGTTTCTGGGTTACAAAACGGAGACCAGAAGAATGAGGAGTAGTTCAAATAGTTTTTTATCTAAGGACCAACTCCCATAGCTCTAAGCAAGCACTCTCAACTAGCTAAACCACCTCTTGAACGTGTGTCCTTAGGGAAGATCTCCAAATTAACACACTAAACTAATATAAGGGGATATCTTGGAAGTGTAAGTTCTATCACTACTCTATGCAGTGTTCCTCCACCCCCCTCCACATAGCATTTTGGTGCTCATGCGCCTTCTGCCACTCCACCGGCTTAACTGCGACCTTTCTTAGACGTGCTTTGCTATGTTCATTTTGGAAAGATCGCAACGAAGATGGGGTGGCTGCTGTGTGGATGGGGAAATCCAGATCGTCACCCGTTCTGCCCATATTGGCGCCATTTCCCCTCCTCCAATTCCTGCAGCTGCCAACTCCCCCCCACATCACTGACAGTTTTTCCCCCAGGTTTTTAAATAAGTAATTAACATGTTGCGATAGTGTTTTATACATATAGCAAGCAGGACTCTGGAGAGGGAACATAAAAATCTCATTCAAGTGTTTAATTTTTTTTTTATTCTCAATAAAATACTCCATAAAGGGTGATGGCTTGTTGGACTTACCCATAAAAATCTCATAAATAAATACAATGCCATAGCACTGTGTCAGTTACAGATTGGAAAGCCCCCATCCCGAGCTCTCCAGTGGCATGGTGGTGGTGGTGGTGGGGGAATAGCCATTGCAGGAGACTGGGATTACTTGCAACCAGAGACCCAACATTGCATGGAAGTAGGGTTGCCAAGGGCTCCCGCTATGGTGGGAGGCCTCCTGACAGCAGCTCTTTTTGCCCACTGCTGCTGAGAGGTGGTAAGAGAATAGAAGTGATAGAGAAGAAGGTAGGACTAGAAGTGATATAGAGTAGGTCTTGGAATCACCAGAAATTCTGGTTTTACCATAGAGTTTCCAGCAATTCCCGATTCCCGATGTCACTTCCAGGTTTTCTCTGGAAGTGACATAGGCTGCACTAAAGAATCCACTTTCAATGCACTTTCCAACTGGATTTTGCCAGTTCACACAGTAAGCCATAGAGAAGCTGCCTATGTTGTGTTGGAATATGCAAGGTCTATAGTGTAGCCTTATGAAGAAGATCTGAAGATCCTCCTACAGGGGGAAAGCAGTAGGACTTGTAGTTAGAATAGCTAGATTAGGGACTGCCCACAATTTCAAATTATGTCATTGCTATCTCCTGATTGGCTCTTCTGGAGACTTCCTGCACCTGCATAACTTCCTTCTGTTTGTTGTTCCTGAAAGTTAGTTAGGTTAGACAGTTAAGGTTCTCTCTCTCTTCTATGTTCTATAATGGTTGCGCTTCTTTATTAAATCTGCCTATTTTTCTCTAAGCCATCAGTGCTCCACTTCCTTGCATATTTAAACTCTGCTGACATGTTGTGCCCCCCATGTTTTCACCCCAAACCTTCCCATTGCTTGCCAGGTTTGGCCTGGCATCCCTATGTGGCATCCTGTATGGTAGTGGCCAGTGTCTGAGCCTCTAAAGGATTCCCTACCTCTCACATACAAAATCCTAAAAGTAGAGGGGAATCATAAAGTATTTCCAAAGAAACTAAATTGCCCCAGGATCCTATTGTTGCCTAGTCTGCAGAATATCCATCTTTGAATAAACTGAACATCATCCCTTTTCTCTTCTACGATCCTCTTTGAATCTACACAGAGAATCAAGTGCAACGTTAAATCTGGATTTCACCTGTCCTTTGTTCTCCCAAGCATGTGTTCTATTTACACTCAAAAACCAATTCATAGCTCTTTATGTGCCATGTACAGCTGACCTATTCACACACCATATTGAATAGCACAGTATTAGCTGATTGCCTTTTTGGGCCAAACAGGATTTCTTTTTTTATTTTCCTCCAGTTGAATGATGGGATCTTTTTTTGTTTTGCCTGTTTCATGCTGGTTTGGGGGCTTGTAGCATTATAAATGAGGCCAGTGGGTTGATCTATTGCAGATAGGGCTAATTAGTGAGGATTCTGATGCCTAAGGATGAAGGGTCATTCCTAAAACAGCCCATTCATCACTGGAGGAAGGGAAGCAGGCAGCATAAGGCATTTACACTTTCTAATCTCTGACAATTTCATCGTCTGTGAATCTACATAGAAGAGAAACCATGTATACTAAACCTGCAGTCAGCTATTTATTATATGTCTGTTCCATTTTTCCTCCATCACAGAACTCCAAGTGGCCCGTATAGGAAGCCAATGCTACTATTACAGAGGCTAGGAATAAACTGCCGGCACTGTCTACTAAAACACGCACTGAGGGGAAAATCCAAATATTTGCAGGCAGCTATTGCAGAGAAGAAATAAATGATTGCGTTTACAGGTAATTAATTTCAGCATCATCCAGAATCTATAGAAATTGTATCCTTTCAAAACAAATCCTTAAAACAAATTTTAATAAATGATGAGGGAAATTACATTCTGGGGCATTCTGTTTTTTTGATTTATTGTCTCCTATGCTCTTTTTCACAAAGCATGCAGAGTGCCGGGGAGATTAAAATTGATAGCAACTCTACTTAGGAAACCAACTCTGGAGTTCATGTATTAAATGGATTCTCAGATTAATGGAAATGGTGTGAAACCGAAAATTTATGGGCTTATTCATTAAACTTCCTCATGCCCTTTATAAATCCTTTATGCTTGGGGAAAATAAAAGAAAACAACAGCGAATTTGTGGCACATCCCTAAAGTGAATTAAATTTAGCATTAGCGCAGGATCAGTGCTTTTATTATCAGAGCCCTTCAAAGTCTTGTAGTGCAATCCCCCTAAGCAACACTACAAAGCAGAGAGTCAGGGCCAATGTCTTAGCCACACTTTCCAACTGCAACGAGATGGTCTTTGCTTTCCCGACATGCAGAGAACAGTGGCATCGCATCGTTCAGTGTTATGAGCCTCACACAGGAGTCAAACAATGCTAAATGGGTTTATATTGAGAGTTGTTCCTGTACTGTGCCACTGTTTCCTCTCAGCATGCTACAGCAGGTGAAATTCAAGTTAGGGAAGCAGCAACCTAAAATTATTACACCCATCAAAGTGGAGATAAATCATGGATTGCAGCTGAGGTTCAAAATATAGTTCCCTGTAAGAAAATGTAGATGAAGACTTGGATCAAAATTATTTTCCCTCCATCTAAGCATTACAAGCTATGCAAACTCATATTCCAAACCAGGTTAATTATAAGTTTTGATGAGTATCTTGTAAGAAGTTTCCTTCCTTCCCTTTCATCATGTCAATGATAACTACTCCGTCTTATTCTTCCACTATGTGTTTCCCTCACACTACCAAAAGTACTGTGAAGTGGAGGACAACGGCAAATCCATGGTGCAATGGCTTCAGGACACAAAATAGCAAAAATGGAATGAGAGGAGAGAACTTAACACGAGGCTGCCATCTTAGCCTCAAGTTCCTGAGAATGCATAGTTCTGCCTTATGACAGACTGTGCGCTAGTTCTTCTGGTTCCATCCTGCTGTGCTTTAAGATATCCTAAGGCTTAACCCATATGAGGAAGGCTGGCTGGGGTTTTGAGTCTATTAAATATGTTCCAAAACTTTGCAACCCCATGCTCTCGCAGCAGCAGCAGCTGCTATTAAACCTTGGCCACAAAGCTCTTCCAGCCTCTTCAGAGCCAGTGAGCGAATATCACAGGTAATAAGGAACAGCGGGAAGCGGTTCAGGCGCATTAAGGTCTGAGTGTACATTTTCTTGGCTATTCTTCCAAACAGCAGACTAGCAGAGATGGAACTTCCTTTCCCATTCTTTACCCTTCCAAGCAGGTCGCCTGACGTTCCACTTGCCATGCATAAATATATGCCATTTGTGTTCCATGGAAAATTAATGTATTTCCCCCCGTTTCTCCAGGTAGCTCTAAAATTAGTAACAACCCACATGACTTCCAGGAAGATTGCTCTTGCACTTTTTATGAAAAAAAGCATAACATCTGTTAAATAAGATCTGTAATGCAGACATACATAGTGAAGAGCACAGGATTTCATTTTTGGCCATTTTCAAACGGTATCTAGTTTGTTTGGCGGAACTACATTTTGAAGACACACTTTGTTTGGATTTGATAAAATATTGCGATGACTCCTCTTTATAAATCGCACGTGAATAATGAGAAGAAACTAGGCAGGCATAAGAAACTGTTCATATTATAAAACATCCACCGCTAGTCAGGGATATTGCACTTCTGTTGAGAACTGATATGGTGGTATTATTGCAGACTAAGACTGAGGGGACCCAGGTTCAAATGTGTGTTATGCTATGAAGCTCACCTTGGACCAAGTACACACTCTCTGCCTTAACTCATCTCATAGGACTGTTGTGAAAATAAAGTGAGGGGAAGGCACCAGGTTCACCCCTCAGAGTGATTTAGAGGAAAAGTGGGATAAAAAACCCCAAATAATTATTATACAGAACCCCAAACTTCGCATACTTATAATTGGCTGCATTCAGATGGGCAGTTTCTTCCTTGCTGTTTCCTTATGGATTTAAAGTGCACGATCAGACAGCAATATCTGTCTGTCATGCCCCAGTTGTCTGAGTCCCTTTGCTACGTGTTTCTTTGATACCTTAGAAAGTCCTGTCCTGTTGGTCTTAGCTGGTTCCAAAATGGATTTCCTGTTGTTTGATCGCTCTGTTGCACACACAAGCCTTTAGGAAGGTCTGACTGGTCTCTTGTTTTCCAGCCACCATTTGCTTTTACTAGTTAGCGAGAAGCGTATAACTGCATATACGCACCTCTCCCCCCCTCCCGGGCTGCTCAAAACTTTGTTTTCTTTTTAAAAACTCTCAAAGAAAGACAGATTTTTTTCTGTCCTTTGGGGAAGGGGTGAATTAAAAAGATTAGAGGAAGGATGACAGTGGATTCCATATTCCAGCAGTCTCAGCAAGTGCTTGTGTGCTAGCTCAGAGGGCAAACTTTTTATAAAAAAAGTATCAGAGCAGGAGGAGCCTTACATTGTGATGGAGAATGTGGGCACTCATCCTACTGTAAGTCGGCCCCTGCTGTGTCTGCCCACCCCACCTGGGTGGACCACTAGCCGACTATCACTGTGACCACCAGTGTTGGCTCCCTCCATAGCCCAAGAGAACCAGTGAGAAAGAAGGCAGATCCTGATCTGAATGTTTTAATGGATTTGGCTCAGTTTGGCAAATGGTTGGTAGAACACCAGGCCCAACTCCTGTGGGATGTCACACAGCAACATTGGGAGTCCCAGGCTGCCTTGCTACAAGATTTTCATTGGGCCTTGGTGGAAAACCACTGGGCACCCTGGTTTAACATCACAAAGCTGGGGCCTGGTGACAATGTGGATGCCTTTCTAAAAACTTCTGAAATGATAGCAGATCCAATGGTGTGTAGTAGGCCCACACATTTAAATGAAGCAACAGAGCTGTTGGAGAACTTCTTGGCAGCAGGGGACAGAGAGATAGCTAAGGAGGGTGGGTGTGTCAAAGAGAAGGGAGTGATGCTGCTTCCATGTGGTGGGACTGAGAGATTCCAGTGTGGCAAAGCTCCAGTGCTACCCCAGCTGCCAGGACATGGACTGACTCTATGATGGAAGGCTGCTGGCATTGATAGAGATCCAAAACCACTCCACACTGGACAAACTCCACCTGAGCAGAAGGATGTGGGGGTCCCCAAGGGGGCTGGCAATTGCAGCCCATGCTATACCTGTGACCAGTGTGGCCATTCTGCAAGGAATGCACTCTCATGGAATGGAATGTGGGTTGGGATGTAGCCATGCAGATGACATCTTGGGCCCTCCAACACCCACTATTGGTGGTGGTGATAGTAACAATCGTTGGGCACAGACTCTCAGCCCTGTTGGACAGCAGGAGTTCCATCTAAGTGAAACAAACATGGTTACTGCTAGCCACCCTGCTGGTAGTGATGCAACCCCTTCCTTCCTGTACTGAGGTTTGGGGAGCCTCCCATGTTATGGGGGGCAGGACAGCTGAGTCCCAACAAGTGATCAAGGGGTGTCAGAGCAGGAGGAGCTTCACACTGGGGCTGAGGGCAGGCAACATGGCAACCCTAGCAGCATCACATTTAAATCAGTTCTGAGCTTATGGTGCAGAGATGAGGGCACCAAATATGGGTGGGGCCCTGCTTAGCCCTAGTATCGTCAGCAACCTAACAGAGGGGCAATTATTAGAAAGCATCATAAAAGCCAATGCTTTGAAATGTCATACTGGCTTCAGGAGATACTCATTTTACCATGATGTTTGCTGGATGATCTTGGGCCATTCACTCTGCTTCTACCTAAACAACTCCACAGGTTAGTTGGGAGAATAAGATGGGGAATTGAGAACCATGAATTCCTTGGAGAAAGGGAGAGATAAAAATGTTCTGCACAGATACTATAATGTGAGAGTGTGTTATGGTGGTATGCTAAGAGTTTCAGAATGTTAGTCTAAATCCGGAAGAAGAAATCGCGCCATGCGGTTCATCTGTACATAAAATTAACCTGTGTATCACATAAGCTATACGAATACTATAAGACTTAAAAAAACAAAACCACCCGGTTTTTATTTACCTTCTGTGTGAGAGTATTTAAAACACAAATGGGGGTGGGTTATGAAAAGCAACTTCTTTTGCATGGGGGATGCTTTTAATGTTTGAAGTGAGATTTTAATTGGTTTTTCAGCCCCTATATAATATCTTCACTAAGTCTGTATTACTAAGCTTGATTGATTCATTATTTTAAGTCTCAGGGTACCACATGAATGATTTTATAATAAAACTGCATTAATATCAGAAGTTATGTCAATTATGTTTTTAGATTGAGCACTAATGAAAAAAGATCTTCTGCACAAATGTATAATTAATATTTTTCCACCAGATTACTATACTGGTAAGTATTAATAGCTTTGCCCCAGTTAAAATGCTGTCAAGGTTTTTCATTATGGAATGCTTCTATTCAACTCTATAATAAGTTAAAAAAACCCACAAATCTGGGATGTTTTATTTTTACATAAATGTAAGCAAAGATGTCTTGCTCTCTAACACACACACACACACACACAGAGAGAGAGAGAGAGAGAGAGAGAGAGATTTACCTAATTCATAGGGTTGCCAGCTCTGGGTTGGGAAATACCTGGAATTTGGGGGGGTGGAGCCTGGATATGGTGGGGTTTGGGGAGGGGTGGGACCTCAGCAGGGTATAATGCCATAGAGTCCACCCTCCAAAGCAGCCATTTTCTCCAGGGAAACTGATCTTGGTAATCTGGAGATCAATTGTAATAGCAGGAGAGTTAAAGGTGCCACCTGGAGGTGGGCAACGTTACTAATTCAACAAATTACCGAAGCACTTTCTTAAGTCATTTAAGGGTCTCTAACAGCAACATGTACCTCCAGGGGGCCTCTTGGGAGAACTGGGATGAGATTCCATCGGATTCAAGTGCTCCCTTGGCTACTCCTGTCACCACAGGTGCCATTCCTATCCTGCCTCCTTTTCAGCCCTGAGTTGGCAGCTAGGGACCTGTACGACATCCGTCTTGAAGCCAGAGTTCTCCCAAAAGCCTCCAGTTGCCAAATCCTATTTTAGAGCACAAATCTTTGACAGCTTAAGATACTTAAAGCCTAGGTGAGTCCAGAGGGAGTCAATGAAGTTCCTGCTAGCTGGATAGCAGCAGCTGAGGAAGATTTGGCTGAGTTTGTTGCTCCTCTGACGACAGGTACTGTAGACTTATGATGGGTGGAACCCTCACTGACACAACCCATAGTCATAGCATTAAATGATGCTCTAGCATTCCCTCCACATTATATGGTTTAACCCTAATTTCCTCCAGCATTTTGCCCTTCCCGTATCCCCCAGCATTTCCCTCCACTAGCCAGCCGAGTGCTAGCAGGCAGAGCAGAGTGCAAGGTCTCTCTTTCCAAAGTAGGAGGCCTGGCCTCCCTTGCAGAGTTAACAACCTCAAGGCAGAGCCTGGACTGCTCCTGGAATTTCATCTGACCTTCAGATTACAGAAGTCAGTCCCCCCTGCTCTGGAAGGTTAACTTTGCCTTTGGAGGGTATCCCTTCTCTGGCCCCGGTCACACGAGTGGTTTTGGGCCGGGAGAGGGACGGATCGGGGACACAGCAAACGGGCGCGATCCCACAGCAACATCTGGGAAGCGTGCTGCACCCATTCCCGGTTCGCCCCTTCCGTCCAAACCTAGCAGCAAAAAAGAACCACCTACCGCGGTGGTTCTTTCCGAAAGGCCGCATCAATGCCGGCCGTGGGATTGCTGGCACATCCTTCCGCCGGCGCATCCCCGCCCCCCGGGCGAACTGCACATGCTTGCACATGCGCAGTTCGGCAGCCTCCCGATCATCTCTTCCTCCCTAGCATCTGATCGTGCCGGGGAGTGCCGCGCCGCGGCTCAGGGGATCCGTGGGATCCTGCCGCGGCGTCTCTCTTTTGGCGCGGCTTTTAAAAGCCGCACTTTGGCCAGTGTTTTCCCTGCCGTGTGGCAGGGACCTCTGCTGAGCTCTCTTCCCTCCATAAACTCCACTCTCCGCAGGCATTATTCCTAAATCTCCAAGTCAGAAATAGTAACCTGGTGCAAGCCATGTTTAGGCCACCTTGACATGAAGCTGGTAGCCTAGAACCAGCAGGAACATCTGTTTTTTTTTTTGGAGGGGGGAATATAGACTTGCTTTGGATTTGGAATCTGTTTTATCCAGGGCTCTTTTTGTAGAAAAAGCCCAGCAGGAACTCATTAGCCTAATAGGCCACACCCAACAGCAGAAACACATTAGCCTATTAGTCCACACCCCTGACAGCACAGCTCATTAGCACATTAGGCCACACCCCCATGTTACCAGAAGTCTGGTCATCCAGCCACACCAACCTGTTGCTTTTTATTCTGTTGACCTTGTTCGTGGTCAAAACCCAGGGCTTTTTTTGTAGCCGGAACTCCTTTGCATGTTAGGCCACACACCCCTAATATAGCCAGTCCTAATGAGTTTCTGCTGTTGGGTGTGGCCTATTATGCTAATGAGTTCCTGCCGGGCGTGGCCAACTCGGGAGCCAGCCGGAACTCCGTTCCTGTGCGTTCCTGCCCCAAAATAGCCCTGGTTTTATCTGTTTCTATTGTGTTTTTTGTACTTTTTTGGTATTGTAAACTATCTTGGGTCCCCATTGGGGATAAAAGTGTGGTATGAATGAATGAACAAACCTTATTATGGTGCTGCTTTTGGGATTGTTCCATGAGACGAAAAATGCAATAGGAAATGTGATCATGTAATTCTCTGTGTAATGTTGCCACATTAAAGCCTGCTAAAGGCTAATGAAGTTTCAGCCATTGCTCAATGTTTATGGTGCTGTTAATTTTTCTCTTGGAAGCAAAACCTAATGTGGTTTTAATGCACTCCCATACATTCACCCACTAAGTATATTGATCTGCTCTGAAACGATCAAATAAATCCTAAAAAAAAAGGTCACTGATACCATGTAAATATGTTTTAATTGCATCATAAAAGAGGCATTGGCCAATCTCTTTAGGCAGCACTGGTACAAGGCATGCACCTTTCTTTTTTCCACCTACCCACCCACCCTTTTCTTTTAAGCAAAAATTTTTTATGGAGCCAACTGTTACTCACTTTGGAGCTTAAGTTATCTCCAAGCATCAAAATTAAAATAGCAATGCCATGACAACATCACTGAATCTTCTGCTTTCCAGACAACAGATTTATTTTAAAATGGTGTGAATCCATTTTGCACCAAGAGGTGAGCTTGGAAACACAAAGGAGTTATTGGCAATGGGAGGTTTTCCATGGCTTAGCTGAAGTGAGGCTCTCCAATGCGTTTCATCCGAGCAGAGCGCGTAACTGTGAAAATTGTTCAAATTGTAATTCTCCTTGGCTCTCCAAAAGGGGATTATGAATTAAAGTCAGTGTTGCAGGAAATGTCACCTGCCCTTCTGAAAGACTAACAATAAATCAAAAAAGGTCTTTTGCTCATCCCTCCCCCTCCGCAAAAAATTAGAAAGTTTCTCTTTGTTCTTGATTTAATCTAATAAGTCAGCACACACTGGCCATTTCTTAAAATTGTTCTTCTTCATTTTTAAAAGACGATTTTTTAACTGATTTGCTTCTGAACAAAGGAGAAACATTATGTACCCATGTAATGCACCATCTTTTCTGACAGCCCACAAAGAAACTGCACAAAGGAAAGCAAAAGGGAACCAAACAATACTGGGTGAATTTGCCACATAGCTTTACCCTCACAAGGTGTTTAGGGGGGGAAATGCTGAAGAATGAAGCTGTATTTGTTTCTGCTGTCAGCATGACCCATCCATATGAATGGAGCTGAGACAGAAGAATGAGAGGAAGAGTGGATCCTTTGGAGATACCCTAGAGTAAGGTACTACATATAATGGAGGAATAAAGAAAATAAACCTGGTTAGGATCTTCCATGGGTACGTATGCTGATGTCTTTTTCTGTGTAAATAATATTGCCTGAGATGGTCACAAAAAGAAATGCTGCCCAGGAAGAACCATTGTATGACACAACTGGAAAAAATATATATTTCTGAACATGTGTGAAGCTTATAATGGCCATTGAAATTAACAGTGGTCATGTCATTCCCATCTCAGGCAAATGTGTAATTATGTAAATATGTAAGATTGAGTTTTGTTACAACAACACAGGGAAAAACAATTCTGCAGAATGATGTCCCTTCTGAAATGAATTTCTCTTCATTGGCCAAAAGTAATAATCAGGGCATGTTAACGTTGTCACAAAATACAACAAGCAATACAAATGTATGTTCAAAGGAAAATATATACTTTTCTTGTGTGGTAAGAAAAAGCAATTACGATTCCAGAGAAACCCAGCAGGTCCTCAGAGGTGTCTACCATCTATACAAGCTTCCATAAACGTCTGGCACTTGGGAGAACTCCTATTTGAGCATTTTGTACTTTTGCATCTCAGTGGTAAGAAATAAAGCAACCTAGTCCATGTGGCAGGTGAAGGAGGATCACCTCAGAAACAAAGTAAACCCAGCCAACAACAGTATGCATCAAGAAGCGTGTAATGATGAAAATGTTCTGTTTGAAACACAACCCATCAATAACTTTAAAGATATCTCTCACATGTCAAATGATTGTGGAAAAGGCTGTTAGCTATGATGGCAAAATGAAAGTTCCATGTTCGCAGACTGCATACTTCTAAATACCAGTAGCAACTTCTTCTGGGTCTCCTGGGCATCTGGCCAAACACTGTGGAAGACAGGATGCTGGGCTAGAAGGTGTATTGGTTTGATCCAGTGGGGTTTCTCATGTGTTCTTCGAGCTGGGCACAATGAATATATTGAACTCCCTAGAAAACTCTGGCCCTTTCTGCACTCTCCTTTTAAACCATGTTCACTGGAGTGTCCTCCAAGCGATTCTGTACTAAAATCTAATCCAACCTTCTTTTTAATCCA
>NW_015167575.1:347803-371289 GCF_001447785.1 Gekko japonicus | reverse complement strand
GATTTCTCACTAGAGCTGCCTCGCAGCACAGCGCCGTTTGCCCCGACACGAACATGTCAATTTCACACCCGAAGCTCTGGGGCTGCATTTTGACTCGGGGCTTTGCCCGATTTCCTCCGCAGTTTTGTGATCCTGGTTTTTGAGGATCATGAAACTGCGGGAGAAATTTGGTGAAGCCCCGAGTCAAATGCAGCCCCGCAGCCTCGGGTGTGAAATTGACATGTTTGTGTTGGGGCAAACGGCGCTGTGCTGCGAGGCAGCTCTAGTGAGAAATCGCCCTGAGAAAATCCGGAGTGGCAGGCAAATGTAAAAAGGACCCCTGTGACAAAGATGATGCTCCACTTTACCCAGAACCTTGAATCTTCTTCTGACAGTTGGAAAGTTTTCTCTAAGGAACTCAATTGTTTTGTATCATTTTATACTCACACAAGAGGAGGTGCTGGTGAAATTGACCAACAGGGGAATCCCCCCCCCCACTGCCATTCAGCATGACTCCTTGGTAGCCCAGCCACAGTGGCAGTTGTATATGGGAGCTGCTCTGAGCCCAGAGGGGCTAATGGGCTCCACTGCTGCTGCAGCCAGGCGAGGAGAAGTTGCCACCACGGCAGCTGCTGGGCTCCGCCGCTGCTGCAGCTGGCCTTGGATTGGCTGCCAGGCTTCACCGCTGCTGTAGCAGGGCTCAGAGTGTTGAGTCGGTTACTTAACAAAGAGTCAGAGAGTGATTTCAGCAAAAGATCAGCTTTATTCAGCAACTCGTAACTCAACTCCAAACAGATCGACATGAATAGCCAGAACAGCTTTTGTACAGAAGCTGTTCCTCTTTTAAACTCTCCCGGCTAATGTAGCCACGCCCTACTATACAATATCAACCTATGAGGTTGCAGAGATAAGGTCCAATCACATTAGTTCCCGCTTCTGGAACTAGGTGTTGGTGATTGGTCGGCTCTTCCTGGGCTACCAATGACAAGTGAGGGATTTGGATCCTAGCCCAGGACGAAGCTTCACATGGTGTTTCAATCACTGCGTTTCATACATACATTGGGTCAGTTTGAATACACCACACAGAGTAGATCTCAAGCTCCTCCACTGCTGCAACTGGGCTCAGAGTGGTTCCCAGGCTCCACCGCCACCACCGCCAGGCCTTCCAGCAGCTCCCGGACTCCGCCCCCATGGCTGCGCCCAGCACAGCTGCCGGTGTCCTCCATGGCTGCTGTCAAGGCTGGCATGGATGGCTGCTGGTGTCTTCGACTGCTGTGGCTAAATCCAGTGTGGCTGCCAGTATCTTCCATGACTGGGCCCGTTGTGGCTGCTAGCATCCTCCTTCGCCAGGTGAACTGATCTCTATCACCTGGAGATCAGTTGTAATAGTGGGAGATCTCCAGTTACCAGCTGGAGGCTGGCAACCCTACCTAACCTCTACCCTCAAATCTCCAGGAATTTCCTAACTTGGAGCTCATAACCCTAATTTCTCATGCTACATTCAAAGGGAATCTGCCTCCAAACTGTGCTGCAGCCTAATAGGACGTGAACTGGCTTAATTCCAGTTCTAACAAGAATGTGTAAACTTAATCCCAGCATCAGGTCTGCGCAGCTTCTCCTGTTTCCCATTTTTCCTCCAGTTCTGATAGGCATATCAAGATTCGGCTCTGCTCAACATTGTGTACCCAGTTCTGCATTTTTGTTAAAGAAATGGAACATCAAGAATGCCTAATGCTTCAGTTCCACCTTGGAAACAGGACTAATTCATCTTCCTCCTCCAAAATCTGGGGGAGAAATTTAGGTGACAGTTTTAGAAGCATCCTTACATTGTGTCTATAAATCTAAGAATGCGGATGGACCACGAGCCAGTTTGCTTGCAAAAAGTGAAGGCTTAAAAAAAAAAAAATTGGGCTGTTTGCAACAATACGTTTTATCTGTTCTTTTTTATCTCCCAGAGAAAACGCTGTTACTTTGAAATGCTCCTCACATTCTGTAAACCGTGAACGAAGCAAACAGTTATTTTCAGCAATTTGTTCCTGTTTTGTCCCTGGCATGCATGCTTAAATTTGAGGTGTAGCTAAACGTTACAGCCTGCATTTAGTTGCATAAATGTCACACATGTGCTTGCAAGTTCAAAGTCAAAGGTTTCCATAACAATAGGCTATATTGGGCTTGTTTTGCATTAACCATCTACCTGCTCTTCCCTTTCCACCCTTAAAAAGGCAGCTTTCTGGAAGGACAGCAAGGAAAAACACATTTTTTATGAGTCAATGACGTGATCTCAGGTTTGTCCATTGGGCTGTTTCAAACTATCCAACAGAGGGAAAAATCACACACACACATGCGTGCGTGCACACGCGCAAACACAATTGTGAGCCAATGAATAGAGAGTCTGAAATTTTACATCACATTGTGAAACTTGTTTTCCTCCAAAACCATATTTTCCCCATATTTTGTAAATGGGAAGTCAGGTTGTGTCTAAGGCTGCATCCACACATCATTGGATATTGTGCACTATCAGAATAATTTGCAAACTACTAATCTCATCAGTACAAACCTGTCCAGTGCAAGTTAATGATACTGAGTAATTATAGCACCAGATCCATCAATGTGTCGAGGCCGCCCAGGGCAGATGAATGTTTGAACTATTTATGGTGTGTCAGTGCCTGGGGCTCCACTTGTGGGCCTAGGGGAATAGAGGGGACGCAGGTGAGGAAATGATTGTGGAGAAGTAAAGTGGCCACGGCTTTTTGTTACATAGGAACATAAGCGAAGCTAGTGTTGCATCGGGCCAATGGCACATCCAGTCCAACACTGTCACACAGCGGCCAAAAATACAGGAGCATTGGCGCAGCATAGGGACAGATCCTGCATCAGGTGACCTGCCTGCCATCCGATGAATCCTGCACCCCCAGCCCACCTGTTGGGGTGCTACCAAGGAGTGGCAAACCCCCTGGAGCCATGTGGGCACCAGCCACTGCTTGGTTCCCTTGCCACCTGATGATGAGAGCTCTGCTGACAGCCCCCGAGCTGGACATGCCACTGAATTGTCCCCAGAACTGCAGGATGCAGGCACACAGGCACCACCTCCCTAAACAAAAGGATCCATCCCATGCCCAAACCGCCCAAAGCTGTGACAGCCATGAAAAACCACAACTCACAAACCTGTAACAACCAAATCACAGGGGAGGGGTGGGTGGGAAAGCTGTGGCGATCTGAGGCTGAGGACCAGGCAGTGTGGCCTTAAACAGAGGAGGCGTGGGCAGGTAAGCCCCCTAGGATCGCCCTCCTTCCTGCCCACCTGACAAGGCCCCATTTGCCAGAGGTGTCCCAATGCCTATGCCAGGACCCACTTCCAGCCTTGGCCATGTGGTGCATGGCTGGTCTCATAGCCACCCTCCCTGCTTCCCAGGAGCCTCAGAGCCCCCCAAAGCAGCGTTGGAGTAAGTCCCAGCCATGTCAAATAAGGAAGCAGCAATTTAGACAGACTGTAGAACCAAACAATTAATTTTCTAACAATTACCTGCATTTATCAGTGTTTCCTATTTCAAGGATTGTACTTCACTCTTTTTCAGACTAAACAAGTGGATCATGCATCCTGCTCACACATTACAGAGTACACAGGTGGGGTCTGGCCTGCCCAGTGTAAGCTATGTGTGAGATGTGAAACAAAGTTTGGGTCCAGTAGCCCCTTTAAGACCAACAAAGTTTAATTCTGGGCTGTCGGTTCTTCTCAACTCCCACACATGTGGTGCTTGATTTGGATGATCATGCTTCTCATGAAGAAGGGGGTTCAGCCTTCTCCCTGGTCCTGGGGCAGTATTTGGCTTTCTAGGGAAACCCATGTATATCCCAGGGACCATGTAGATTTCCCCAGCTGGCCAAATAGCTACTTCAGGATCATTTCAGGTTGGGAACACAGTACATAAGGGAAGGTGGAAGCCCCTTCTCTGTGCACAATGCAATCTTGATCTGAACTGGTTACCCCCTCTGTGCAGAAACTGAGGAGAACTTGAGACTCATGTCTGACTGTGAGGACCTCAGACCCAATCAGTGTTCTCTGTAATATGGGAAACAGTTATCATTAGTGACATACAGGTACCAGGACCTATGAAAAGGACACAAGTCATTTCTGTACTTTGTTGTCTTTCCCTTGGGAAGCGAAAACAGATAAAATCCTTTATCTGGCACTCAAAGGCTTCCTTGGGGATCCCTGAATTCCCAGCGCTGGCACTGCAGATTATGGTCGCGGTGGGACTTTAGGGACCACGAGGAAAGCATTGTTGTGACATAGCTTAACATTTGATCCTTAGGTATTACAACAGAAGCTGAGATACCATGCTGCCATCATGCTGCCTATCAAAGAGTGGCTCCTTTGGAGAATGGTTTTCTTTTCCATTTCTGATGACAATGGAACCTGTTTGGTAATAGCCACTAACTTTGGGGACTTTAAAGAAAGTGGCTGAACAATTTGATGGAGGCTAGATCTATCAACAACCACGAGGTATAGTGCTAAATAAGACATCCATGTTTAGAATAGCATGTCCTGAAGTACCCTATATTAGGTACCCCATATAGCAATGAATGATCAAGTTCTGCTTTCAAGGGTAGAATGATATGTTATAGACTCAGAGCCTTCATGGTGGCTGCCTCATTGTCTCTCCTTTGTGGCCCATCCAGTTTAACATAATAGCCCTGTTCACCAGTTGCAGAAAACAGAGTATACATTGGATTTTCTTTTTACATGCATTGACTGATCCTCATGTTACATTCAATGCATATACATCTGAACATGTAATTTGAACCTCGCTTTTATCCAGGTTTTGTTGGCAAACTGAACATATGCTGTCTTTCTTGCAAACCAGAGTATGCATGTCCATGCAAGTTGTACGTCCATTCACTGTAACGTGTGAAGAGGGCTAATGTATGATGTGATAAACTTTTCATGCCACATGCTATGAAAATAAAATATGCATGCGAGGGTGGGGGGAGCTAATACTTTTAGACCATTTAGTCATTTAGAATACCTTGCTTGTGGTGTGCTTCTCTGTTACTTTCTCGGAAAATCGTGATGCTTTATTTCAGACTGTTTCAGATCAATAAAAGAATGATCATGAACCTGAGACTTCAAACTGTCAAGGGAGATGATTATCCCCTGGAACTTCCTGAAGGCAGCAATGGATGAGGAGCTGGTTGGTAAACTGAATGCTTTTTCCAGATGAATTGGAGGGGGAGAGAGAGACAATACTTTACAAGCTTTTCTCTCCAGACCTCTGTCCAGTGGTTGAAACTGCAGCTGGCAGATTGAGTCATAGCTAATAAGACTGTTTAATTGATAACCGTGAAAGCAAAGGAATCTTTGGAGACCAGAAACAGGAAACATCTTAAAGCTGGAGCTTACCTCCTGACAGGCTCCGAGAGAGGAAAGAGAGGGATCTGAAGCTGAAGGCTCTGGTTGCAACCAAAAACAGGGAAACAAAAGATCTAAAGGAGTCCTGCGTGGAAGAAGTCCAGCACTGTATTTAGGGCATTAGGAATCTGAGATCGGTTTGAAAAGAAATCCTGACATTCCTCACCTGATTGAAACCGACATCTTGAGAAGTCCATTGTGGGAAAAATAGTGACATTTGTGGGGAAAGGTTTTTGTACAGATGCAAGAGGTCTTGCCATTGCCTTCTCGGGACCTTTGGAATTAAATCAAGAATGATTCATTTCTCAATTTTAACATGTTCTGTAGGTTATGCTAGGTATGTACTAGATATTAAGCAGCAAGCACAGGATTCCTAATGCTATGTTTGCCACCAGACTGCAAAATCGAGATAGGGGGCAATTGCAGGGTAGATGACTCAAAAGATAATGAGTACGTCAAACTGTGATGTATTTGTGTGTGTGTGTGTTGGATCCCTGAATTCCCAGCGCTGGCACTGCAGATTATGGTCGCGGTGGGACTTTAGGGACCACGAGGAAAGCATTGTTGTGACATAGCTTAACATTTGATCCTTAGGTATTACAACAGAAGCTGAGATACCATGCTGCCATCATGCTGCCTATCAAAGAGTGGCTCCTTTGGAGAATGGTTTTCTTTTCCATTTCTGATGACAATGGAACCTGTTTGGTAATAGCCACTAACTTTGGGGACTTTAAAGAAAGTGGCTGAACAATTTGATGGAGGCTAGATCTATCAACAACCACGAGGTATAGTGCTAAATAAGACATCCATGTTTAGAATAGCATGTCCTGAAGTACCCTATATTAGGTACCCCATATAGCAATGAATGATCAAGTTCTGCTTTCAAGGGTAGAATGATATGTTATAGACTCAGAGCCTTCATGGTGGCTGCCTCATTGTCTCTCCTTTGTGGCCCATCCAGTTTAACATAATAGCCCTGTTCACCAGTTGCAGAAAACAGAGTATACATTGGATTTTCTTTTTACATGCATTGACTGATCCTCATGTTACATTCAATGCATATACATCTGAACATGTAATTTGAACCTCGCTTTTATCCAGGTTTTGTTGGCAAACTGAACATATGCTGTCTTTCTTGCAAACCAGAGTATGCATGTCCATGCAAGTTGTACGTCCATTCACTGTAACGTGTGAAGAGGGCTAATGTATGATGTGATAAACTTTTCATGCCACATGCTATGAAAATAAAATATGCATGCGAGGGTGGGGGGAGCTAATACTTTTAGACCATTTAGTCATTTAGAATACCTTGCTTGTGGTGTGCTTCTCTGTTACTTTCTCGGAAAATCGTGATGCTTTATTTCAGACTGTTTCAGATCAATAAAAGAATGATCATGAACCTGAGACTTCAAACTGTCAAGGGAGATGATTATCCCCTGGAACTTCCTGAAGGCAGCAATGGATGAGGAGCTGGTTGGTAAACTGAATGCTTTTTCCAGATGAATTGGAGGGGGAGAGAGAGACAATACTTTACAAGCTTTTCTCTCCAGACCTCTGTCCAGTGGTTGAAACTGCAGCTGGCAGATTGAGTCATAGCTAATAAGACTGTTTAATTGATAACCGTGAAAGCAAAGGAATCTTTGGAGACCAGAAACAGGAAACATCTTAAAGCTGGAGCTTACCTCCTGACAGGCTCCGAGAGAGGAAAGAGAGGGATCTGAAGCTGAAGGCTCTGGTTGCAACCAAAAACAGGGAAACAAAAGATCTAAAGGAGTCCTGCGTGGAAGAAGTCCAGCACTGTATTTAGGGCATTAGGAATCTGAGATCGGTTTGAAAAGAAATCCTGACATTCCTCACCTGATTGAAACCGACATCTTGAGAAGTCCATTGTGGGAAAAATAGTGACATTTGTGGGGAAAGGTTTTTGTACAGATGCAAGAGGTCTTGCCATTGCCTTCTCGGGACCTTTGGAATTAAATCAAGAATGATTCATTTCTCAATTTTAACATGTTCTGTAGGTTATGCTAGGTATGTACTAGATATTAAGCAGCAAGCACAGGATTCCTAATGCTATGTTTGCCACCAGACTGCAAAATCGAGATAGGGGGCAATTGCAGGGTAGATGACTCAAAAGATAATGAGTACGTCAAACTGTGATGTATTTGTGTGTGTGTGTGTTTATGTACATAGCTTTGTGAGCCATCAAGAACTAGTTTCTGTTCTCCAGTCAGACTCCTAGTATGTGTCAGTGTTCTCCGCTAGAAAGTTGGAAGCAAGAAAGAGGCCTGTTGATGAACCTTCCAGAGTCTCCTGTGTTGACTGCAGAGCAGGACTGATGGGTGAATGGAAAGCAGGGTGAGTAAGCTGGCTCCTACTTACCACACCACAGGATGGTTCTTAAGCTTTCCAGACGGTCACTTTCAATCTGCATGCCTTCCTCCCAGTTCTTTTTCTCCACTTGACCAGGAACCCAGTCTTGGAGCCATGCTGGGAAAAATACTGCTTCTGCTAGCTCCTGCCTTACTTTGGCAGGTGGACACACAAAGAGTACTGCTTGAGAAGAGTGTCCAGAAAAGTATGCCTTACAATTGCATCTAACTGGAAAGAACGCAAACCTCCCTCTATAGCCCTCTGGTATGAGACAGTCTGGGACCAATTTATTATGTGTATACTTTCTACTTTCTAACTTGATAAATCATATGGAAACTGCTAAATCATACACCAGTTTTGAGTTAACTTGGTTCCCGGTTCTTCAATATATGGCGGATAATGATATTTTGCCGACCAACCCACCTTACAAGAAGTGGATATTGTTTTAACAAGGAGATGTAAGGAAATCGTTGTGGTTACCTGATAGAGATGTAAGGAAATCGTTGTGGTTACCTGATACTGATATGTTGAAATTTTTCTTCCCCTTTTATTGCTTCATATTTATTTCTTAGTTTTTATTTTTTGTAACACTTTATTAATAAATAAATTTTGAAAAAAGAGAAGAGAGTTCAGAAGATTTAAAGTACAGAATGTCAAAATCTAAAAGAGGAAGTGTTGAAGTATCTTTCAATAACAACAACAACAACAAAATCTATTATACAAAGGGCAGTGTCAATATTGACCATGGGTACAACACTGGGGGGGTTTCTGCTCTTCTCCCTTTTATCATCACAACATTCCTATTGGGTAAGCTAGTGAGACTATCCCCACATACAGCTCCATGATAGGCTGGGGTTTTGATCTGGTATCCCCCAAATCATGGTCCATCATTCTAATCATTATACTAGATTGGCTGATCATCATCATTCCTTGGTTCTAATCTTATAGGTCTTCTTCAGTGAACTTGATCAATCAGGAGGAAAGGTAGATCAAGATAATTACTTAACAGGGGTTTTAATGTTTTCTCATTAAGGCATATGTCAAAAGACTTTTCTTTTTTTCGTCTTCCCTTGTCCTTGTTTCATTGGCCAGGCTTTTGCCACTGTACATCTTTTCAAGCCAACCCTTCCTCTGCTGTTTTCCATCAGTGGCACTCACATCACTACCATGCAACCTCTCTCCAGCTTTTGTAATTTTTCACCCAGGTTGACATTGGAACACCAGCCTATTTTTATAGATTCATTCCATACTGCAGAAAATTATTCATAGCATTGTTTGCATCCCTTGAAAGCAATTCACATTTGAATGAGTTAATATTTAAAATGTACAATATGGACACTCAGCTATGTGTTTTTGCATGGTGGTGCATTCATCCAATTCATTGTTTATTATTCCTTTAGTGGGTATATGGTCTTGCAGAGGTAGATAGTTTACAACGAAGCGCTGAATTTTCAAATTGCCTGACGTCCAGGTTGTGAAACACCAAAGGCAAGCAAAATAACAAAGGAAAACTAATTTTAAACTTTCCAAAGCTACAACTTTGAGCCGTGATTTGCTCAAGTGCACAAACTCTTGAGATTAGTTCTCAAATGCGTAACAGTTGAGTCTTCAATCAAATTCAGGGGTTCGTACCAGCTTAAAAAGAAAAGAAAGGCCGAGGGCAGCTGCTGAGATGCAGGTTAGATTCTCCTTTCATTCTGCAGGGTTAGGAGTGAGCCAGTGTGATACTGCTCAAGAAGTATTTATTAATATAGGACCAAATTACATGTTGTGTATGGGATCAATTGCATGCCTTTAACATTTAAAAGCAACAACAGCTGGGGGATGGTGGCCATTAGAGCCATGGATCTGCAGGAGATGGTTAAATCCTTTCCCAAAGCTGTTTCCCCAACAGAAATTGCTCCCTTCTAGAGCTCCAATTAGCTGCATCAGTGAAAAAAGACAGCATAAATTTGACCCTCAGTGTGTAGTAATTGTGAAAAAGGGATTGAATGGAACAATGAACATCATACTGGTTGTATACAGGACCATTTGATCACATTGGTCAGCAGCTTTCTGGGGTCTGAGGTCTTCCATATCACCTACTACCTGATCTTTGTAGCAGGTGATGTCAGAGATTAAACCTGGAACTTTCTGCACACAAGCAGTCTTCCCTCACAGCTTTTTAGCCTACAGCACACACATTTTTCTCTTAGCTCAGGAAGGATGGCTCCAGAGCAAACAAATTTATTTAGTAGCCAAATTGCTCGCTCACAACTTGCCAGTAGCTCACAAGGTAGAATTTTTGCCCACAAGAGAGCCAGTTTGGTTTAGTGGTTAGGAGCATGGACTCTAATCTGGGAGAACCTGGTTTGATTCCCCACTCCTCCACATGCAGCTGCTGGTGTGACCTTGGGTCAGTTACAGTTCTCCCAGAGCTGTTCTCTCATGAGCAGTTCTCAAAAGAGCTCTCTCAGCCCCACCTACCTCACAGGGTGTCTGTTATGGGGAGGGGAAGAGAAAGGAGATAGTAAGTTGCTCTGAGACTCCTTCGGGTAGTGAAGCGCAGGGTATTAATCCAATCTCCTCCTCCTCCTCCTTGTACTTCCACAGCTTAGAGTGAGCATTGCATGCACAGCAGATACTATGCCACTGAATTGCAGCCTCACACCATTGGAAGATTATTTTTTGGAATACAAAGTACAGTTCTGGTCATCCTATCTCTAATGGCTAGCATAGGACTGGAAAAGGTGCAAAAAAGGGCAAGGAAGATGACCAATGAAATAGAATACCTTTCCAACAATAGGAGGCTAAAGAGTTAGACACACACATACACACACAATTGTGAGAAGACATACTGGGGATTTATAAAGTTATACACACCATAGAGAAAGTAGAGAGAGAGATAACTATCCCTTGCCCCATAATACTAGAACTCAAAGTCAGACAATGAAACTGTTTAGAAATGGTTTCGGGACAAACAAAAGGAGGTACAACTTCCCAATATGCACGTGTGGAATTTGCTTTCTCCTGTCATAGAGGAAAGATCCATCAATTGCTATTTTCTCAATGGCAGCTAAACGTTGCCAGTATGCCACTGACTACAGTTATTGTTGGGGAAGGAGAACATCAGGGGAACACTATTGCCTTCTTGCCTTACTTGAGCATCTCTAATAGATATGAAAGCATCTTTTCTGTTGGATTGTCAAACAGATTGTCTCTCCTACATGGAACAATAATGACATTAACCTTAGATGGAAAGTTTCATTTTCCAGATGCTTAACTTGGTTTCTATTTTAGTGCTCAAGATTATATCCAATCCATTAAATGCAGCTTCCAGCAGCCTCAATTTGCCTCAGAGCCTCACAGAGAAAGGAGAAACCTTTTGACCTTTACTCACATTTGCTATTTGAAACATGGCCCCCTGCTTTGCTGTTGGCATTTCAAAGGAGAAAAGTTATGTCCTTTAACCTCCCCCCACCCTTTTCTACAGGACAGTCCTGTTGGGGAGGAGCTGACACTCAGTGGTAGAGCAACTGCTTGGCATGCAGAAAGTCCCAGGGTCAATCCTCAGCATCTGCAGTTAAAAGATCAGGTAGGAGGTGATGTTAAAGACATCAAGACGTTGGAGAGCCACTGTCAGTCTGAGTAGACAATACTGATTTGATGGACCCATGATCTGATTCAGTATAAGGCAGCTTCATGCCTGTTCAATCAGTAAAACCAAGTGGGGGTCAAAGGGTTAAACCTTCTCCCTTTCCGGCATGGTGCTCATGCAGCCTGAGGATGCCTGAGACTGGGAAGGAGATGTGTGGCCGTCCACTTGAGACCATAAAGGATGTAAGCTGAAAACGTAGCTACAAAACTGCAGTAGCCACGAAGTCTATAAAAATGTTTACAGACAAGCAGAGGTCATTTCGGGGGGATCTCGGGGGATCTCCCCGGGTGAGGTGCAGGGGGGCGGGGCACATGATGAAGCCCCGCCCCCCACTTCCGGCCGCCCCGCTTCTGGCCCTCATTCAGCCAGGAGGAGGCAGGAGAAGAGGGAGGGTAAGTTGCTTCCCCCCCGCCTCTCCCCACCACTGCCTGCCTGGGGCCAGGGAGGGCCTTGGCGGGGCTTCCTCGCACTCCTGTTGGCCTTGCAGGTCCACCGCTGGGCCCCTGATGTCAGGGGGTGTGGCATATGGTGATGAGTTATGCTAATGAGTTCCCCTAGCTCTTTTTCTATGAAATGACCCCTGCAGACAAGCGAGAGAAAAAACAGTCTCACCCTGTCAGCTGCTTTAGCTGCTGTAGCTTAAGTCTATTCTCACAGCACTACAGCTGAAGTTTAAGACTGGGGTGTCAATTAGCAACCCAAATATTCTCTACCGCTGAAAAAGAAATGCCAGTCTTCACTTAAATGATAGGATCTGTCTAGTGAGGCAATGTGATTTCCTACAGGATTTCTTACTGACTGCTGTGAAAGGTGTTTTTTTTTAAGCCCACTTCTATGCAAATCTCATTGACCATTGTAATCTATTGAAATGATTCCAACAAACAAATCCCTGTTAGCGCTTACTTTTACTGGAGCAAGGCATCTTTTGTTTGCACCACAGCAAAAGCAAAATAACCACTTGACTGTAAATCAAAATTAGCATTAACAGATAGAACAGATTTTGTGCCCGACTGTTCAGAAGATTCCGCTGCCAAATGGCTTAAGCGTTTGAGCACTGCAACAATTGCTTTATTTCTCTGCGTATTAATGGCTGCTCAATTTGGTAAGGCTTTTCCCCCAGAGTCATTCATTGAACACGCATTGTGCTTCTGAAAGGGTATCTTCCTAATTGTGAAACCGCGAATGCCACAAGTGGAAGAGAACCAAGCGATAACTGCACTTATTATAGCCTGGAACAATGGCCCTTCCCCTCACTCATCCTGTGTTAATGATTTGCCTAAGTGCTAGTGGGAATCCTCATTGTTTGCCTGACTTAAAAAGAGTTCCCAAGGTAGAACTTTTCAGATTCATCATTACATGGCAGTTGTTACAAATTTCACCAACTCAGCTAAGCCATTGTGCTTACTTTCAGAAAATGTTTACATAAAGATATGGAATCTTCATACAGTGCTAAACAGACATATCACCATTCACACCTAAATATCGATTTCTCAATTTTGCAAAAAAACCCTAAAACCCTGAAAATCTTAAAAAATATATATGGGTTTTTTTTTTAAATTTCCCCCAAAATAAAATAGCATTGTCTGAGCATGCACAAGACTCATGGGCCAAACGCAGCAGCAACCACTGGGCAATTTACTACCATACAACTTCCATGACTCACCTAGGCCTAGCTGTTTGTTAATGTTCAACAATAGCCACCACACAAAAGACAGTATGGTGTTGTGGTTAGAGTTTCAGACTAGGATCTGGGAGACTCTGGTCTGAATCCCTACTGTGTTGTGGAAGCTCCCTGGGGGACTTTAAGCCAGGCACCCACACTCAGCCTAAATGACCTCACTGATGCCCCCTGGCAAGTCCTTGTAAATCCTCCACTTGTTTATTCTAATAGATAAGTGTGTCCCCATCTGCAAATACCTAAATCTGAGGATTGGGGCCACATTGACAGAACAGAGATTTTCCCCCCAAAGTTGGGGGATCTTGCAGAAAAAAGGCTTGTGGAAAAATCCTAAAATTAAAAGGGGGCTGGGTACAAAATATCCAAATAGTACAGAACAGCTGACTGTGCAAGTGCAGAGAAGGAAACAGAGGAGAGTGAGGATATGGGGATTGCCTGGTAAAAAGAAAAAGGAAATCATGTGGTGAAAGTTAGACAGGGGAAACTGTGGTGTCTCACTGGGCCTAACTCGGCAGCCAGCACTGGGCAGAGTACCAGAAGTAAGGAAGGGTGGAAAACTGAAGGGGGGGGAGTAAAGATAGGTTGGTTGGTGGATGGGAAAGAGGAAAGGAGCCAAGAAAGTGGGAGAGACTGTGGGGGCGTTCAAGGAAGGAAAAGAGGATATAATGTCCAAGAGGGAAATGAGATATATCTCACAAATCCTTATTTATTGTCAAATGTTTTATTGTAAATCAATCCAAGACCATACAAGAAAGGATGAGGTATAAAAGGCTTTAAAAGATGCAGTACCTGGCCAGGCCAGGCCACATTTTTCAAAAGCAGCGCCATCAGACCTCATGTTTGTTGGCCTCTCTCCCTCTTAATCTGGTGGAAGCAACTTTTGTCTACCAGTCACATGAAGACAAGAGATAGAAGCTCCATAAATCACAAACTGGTTATTTGCATTTTAAAGGGGAAAGGATATGCCCTTTGAAAATGCCACTTTTCTCCATTAAGTGTTAACAAAGTTATTTAGAATAGGAAAACTGAATGGGGGTTAAGGGTTAAACCCCTTCTCCCTTCCCTGCATGGCCCTGAAGAAAATGAAGGCTTCATGTGCCCGCCATTTACATTTTATAGACGGATGGAAAGGTCTGATCTTCACCTTGCATGTTTAAGTCAATGGGGATCTAATCGCAGGTCTCCCTAGTCAGCTGTGAGAGCACTCTAGCTGGTTCTACATTAAATGCACACAAGTATAAAATACAAACGTTTACTGCCTGATTATATGAGGTCTTTTCCTTGGATGTTTACTAAAGTGCACGTGCACATTGATAATGTTGGGGAAAGCAAATGCATCGAACAATCTAAAAGCAGTGGCAAACTGATAATGATCGTACTCCAGAATTAATTGTAGAAATTATCTTAGCTAAACCAGAACTCAGAAATGAGTTGGATGCAGGACAGAGTAACCCATCAAAAGAATAAAGGAACAGAACTGGAAAATAACAATTGAAACTAGTCACCCGTAACAAGTTCCATTAAGTCGACAGTACACTCAGTTCAGTCATTTTAGGATTGCAGTCCAAGAAAACAATGTTGATCATACAAGTCATTATACATTTGAAGTTATTGACTTGTCATCTGCACAATGGGATCAGTAGAAAAGTCTTAGTGCTGCACAGATTGGCACACTTACAGTGACTCTGGGGTTACATCTAGATGTCTAGAAATGTGATTAGAAGTAGCCATGGTTCTAACAAAGCACTAGATCTCAATTGCATAAGATAATGGATTCTTCAGGTTTCGGTTGCTATACAAGAACAGGGAAGAAGAACTGTTTCTACATGACAAAACGAAGGGGGGGTGTATGCACAAACTCTTCGTCTTCGTTTTTCAAGACCTCCCACGCGAATGTGAACACCAGAATAAAAAATTCAAATGAGTTTTTAAAAGGCTCCTAAAGAGTTAAAGCAACTTACCTGTTTATTTTTAAAAAATAGCTTTCAGGGAAACATCTTGATTAAATTGCTTGATAACAATTTCATGGATACTGTTAAGAAGGACATTTCAAAACTGTAGCTTTCTTTTATATGCATAATTTTCATATTATGTTGCATTTGCTACATGGTAGTTTGCCTCTGATATTTTATTTACATGTTTCTGTATTATAAGGATGATGTACGGGGTAATACTTTCAGACAACACTGGCAAACTGGTGAGTCTTCAGTGTATTCCATTAAGAACGGTGCAAGAGAGACATGAAACACAGAATGCCCCAGAACAGGAGTTTACTTATGCCACGAACAGTACAGATGTCCTTAATAGAAGTTGACAGGATGCATCAGTTCAAAGAAGAAGTCAGATACTGGAAATTATCTTCATTCCCTTCATGCCAGGATTGGATAGGTATTTGGGGCAAATGCCCATAAGGCTGACTCATTCTTTTTCCTGCTCACTCTTCCAATAACTTTTTAATATGATTTTCTCTTAAATACTTCTTATATGAACGGAGCAGAGAGAACCTAGCAGAAACCTGCATGACATTTTTGCACACATAATTTAAAATGCAAACCAGTGCTGCCTTCTGAAACTTAGTAAGGAAGAAGCTTTACGGCAGGCTGGCCACCATGAAGAAGTTTCTGTGTGCTCTCCATCAGGGTCAAACTATGTGTTAACTTTTCAGGGATGGTGTTTTTGTTCCCCAACTTGACTTTAAGGCAGTCACAGTGCCATCCTGAGTGGAGCTGCATCCTCAAAGCTCATTGACTCCAGTGGTCACAAGGCAAAAAGAACTCCAGCACCGAAACTACTGAGCAGCTTCTCAGGAGAGAGAGTAGCAGAGAAGTCAGGCTCAATGTATGAGTGACTGCAGTTGTCAAGAACAGTATATTTGCCTGCTGAACATGTTTCCCATTAATATTGTGAGATCCTTATTCAAAATGGGTGACTGGACAGCTGCAAAATCAGCCAAGTATGGTACAGAGAGAGGTGTGAAAGAATGTTTGTGCCTTTAGGGGTTTTCCCCACATATGTGCTCTGAATATATGTTCCTCTAATGTGAGGATCTGTGCAAACTTTACTCCAGACTGCACTAGGGGTGTGCATTTGACATAAACTGATCCAAAAAAATACCCCAAAAATACCTTAACAGTGTTTTTCGGGTATTTTTCCAGCCAGTTAGCCAATGGGCTACTTATCCAGCTATCCAAAAATGGCCAACTGGAAAAATCCTGAAAATATTTGGGACTTCTCAGGACCTCTGGATAGCTGCTGTTAAAAGGCATTTAAAGGGCTCTCAGTCCCTTTAAATGCCTTCAGAGTGAACTCTCAGATTGGGGAAGGCATTTAAAGGGACTGTGAGCTCTTTAAATGCCTTCGGAGTTCACTCACTGTGGAACTGCGTGGCTTGGAGGAGGAAATTAAAGGGACCTCAATGCAGCAAATTTGGTACCGCTACCTCAAAAAACAGCCCCCAGAGCCCCAGATACCCCCGGATTGATTCTCCATGATAGCCCATGGGGAACATTGACTATAATGGTCCTCATAGGGTATAATGGAGCTGAAAAAATTCGGCAAACCCAAATACTTCTCGAATCTGAATACCTTACTGGTCTTCAGCCATTTAAGCCAATGTAACTCTGCCTTGGATTGCACTGTGAGAGTCATATCCCTGGTATGCATATTTACTTTAAATCCTTAATTCATTTAATGGTAATGACTTGATCTATAATCTTGGGGCTGGGTCAGTTTCTTCAGTTATGTGCTATCAGGTGGACATATCAGTGAAGAGCTTGCTGCATGTCCCAACTTTAGAATCTACGATGGTGCATATACATATACATTTTTCTGTAAAAAACCCCAAAGAAATAAGCACTGTTAGCAAAATGTAAGGTATACACACAGATACAGTAATTAATGTTGGAGAAATTCTCACCTTTTTATGGAAGGCAACTAGGTGCAAAATGGGGTAAGTGTGGATCCACAGAGGAACAGTAATGTAGAAAAGGAGACAATCTGCTCACCTTTAATTGTAATCTTTACACGTGTGCACATTAGAGTCTCTAGCCAGCTTTTAGAATGATGGTATGTTCGATGGGGCCTTGGTGGCAGAAAATGGATTCATTAATTTTTATTCTCCAAACAGTTAAAGAAACTGGCTAATTTGAGGGTTACTGCAGTGCTCCTCTGGACTAAAGAGCATCACTGGGATTCTTCTGTGGCTGAGTCATGTGGGGGGAAAGGCTATTGAGATGTTTATCATGGGTTGCTGAAAACCTTAAAAAAAACTTTGGCAGATTATCCAGAGAGGAGAAGTAGAGCTGGCTGTTTGAAACTTCACCCTTGTCCTCCCTTTGCTCTGAAAATTTGCCCTTCACCCTTGTGGAGTCCACAATATTTATTCAGAGGAGTTAGCTGTGTTAGTCTTTTGCTGAAAAATAGTAAAAAGTCCAGGAGCACCTCTAATACTAACAAACTTTATTGTGCTTTATTGGATACTACAATAAAGTTTGTTAGACTTAAAGGTGTCACTGGACGCTTTACTATTTTGCAGCAATATTTATATGGCCTAAGTTTTTTAGTCTCTTCCTCTTCATTATTATTACCCATTTTTAGTAGTTACACCTGTCGGTCAAGGAATTAGAATGCTGTACATGAGTCTGGCCCATTTTTTTCACTTCAACGTTATAGACACTCTGAGGATCAACACCATTCAGTAAGCATCAAGACTGAGCAGTGAGCCCTGACCAGGCAAGCCCGATCTTGACAGATCTCAGAAGCTAAGCAGGGCCAACCCATCGGCAGCCCGCTGATGGTCGCCGCTCGCCAGAATGCTGAGACTACGCCGGAGCCACCGAGTATGGAGAGAAGCCTGTCGTCCGGGTGCTGCTAGGCAACCCCTCCCTGCACAATTGTCGCCCTAGGTAGGATCTGACTGCAATAATGTAGGCCACTTGTAAACCGCTCTGAGACCCAGTAGGGGTCATGAGCGGTATAGAAGTCACATGTAAAATAAAATAAAAAAATAAAAACATGAGTCTGGGCATTTTTTTCACTACAACGTTATAGACACTCTGAGGAACAACACCATTCAGTAAGCAACAAGACTGAGCAGTGAGCCCTGACCAGGCAAGCCCGATCTTGACAGATCTCAGAAGCTAAGCAGGGCCAACCCTGGCAAGTACTTGGATGGGAGACCTCCAAGGAATACCAGGGCCATAACGCAGAGGCAAGCAGGAAGCCACCACTCTGAACATCCTGGCCTCCTCGTGGTGAGGCAAGGAGATTTGAGGCTATGCAAGGAGGGTGGGATAGAAATTGAAAAGATAAATTAATAAATACAAATAAATAAATAAATGATCAAGGCTGTTGTAAACGCTATGTTCACTTGCCCAGTGTGTTCACTGTGGACTTCACTGCAACTCTTGATGGTGTTGGAGTGAGTGACTCAGCATGCCTGGACACTCTCTCTGTGTATAGGTGTATAGATGTATAGGAGAGCCAGTTTGGTGTAGTGGTTAAGTGCGCGGACTCTAATCTGGGAGAACTGGGTTTGATTCCCCACTCCTCCACTTGCACCTGGCTGGATGACCTTGGGCAAGCCATAGTTCTGATAAGAGCTGTTCTTGAAAAGGAGCAGTTTCTGTCAAGAGCTCTCTCAGCCCCACCTACGTCACAGGGTGTCTGTTGTGGGGAGGGGAAGGGAAAGGAGTTTGTAAGCCGCTCTGAGACACCTTTGGGTACTGAAGGGCGGGGCATAAATCCAATCTCTTCTTCTCCTTCTTCTCCTTGAATGGGATGCCTCTCTTTGTCTTAACCTAGGAGCTGCTATCTGACCCCTGTAGCTTCAAAGGACTGTGTGATCATGCAACTGCGGGTCAAATTCCTCCGGAGGGAATAGTCTCACTTCCCCCCCATTTATCTCACCCGTGTGACTGCACCCAAAGTTTATCTTCTTTGCAATAAACTTCTTATTTACTACACTCAGTATCATGCTTTTATGACTTGGCAAACTCTGCTATATCAACCAAATATCCCAGTAGATGGAACCAGTAGTGTGGGTGGAAGGGGAGAAGCAAGAGCTCAGCCAGATGAGAGAGAGCCAAACTACAGCAGACAGTGGGGGTGGACAGAACAGGAGCCAGCAGTGAAGAGGGGTGGAGCCAGAGCAAGTGAGTTGCTAGGCAATAAAGGGAAGGAGGAGTCAGAGACACAGCTGGCAGTTAGGGAGTCCCCTCTTGTATTTGCCGACTATTATTGCTATCTAATTTCCAAGCTGTAATTCATATACTGAATTTGGCAACCAAAAAAACTGTCAAGCATCATTTACTATTAAGTCAGCTATTTAATTTCTGTATCTGGAAACCCGCTGATATTTGATTACAGTGTGGGCGAACTGCTCAACCAATTACGAGAGGGCTTTTTTCCTGGACTGATGAAGAACTAGAGAAGGTTGTAAGATGTGATCATAGCCGTTTTAGACAGACATCTATCTTACAAACTGAAAAATAATCATCTATTATCAAACTCCTTCTGTTTGTGGGAGGTGATATACAGTCTCAAGATCTCTGTCTATGACATATTGACAACCTTCCATTACTTGAAGCCTTTTTCAGACACTGTTGAAGACAACAGTGGCAAAATTGACAGCAGCAGCCTGCCAGCAGGATAGGAACTATTGAATGCTTTCCATTCGGGCTCCAAAGAATGAAAGAGACTGTATGCAGAATAGAGCTGCTTAGGAGGTTGGCAACTTGGCACACTGTTAAATGGGGTTGTGCTGCTAGTTCCAAGTTTCCCCCCCCCAGGGGGGCTTAGATAAGATATGGCCCAGTGGGCCCCCCTCCCTGAGTGCTGTGGCCCTCCCTCAACCCCCTGCAATGGGATCTGCTTGGAAAAAAGCCACGTGGGATGGGAGCTGTAATAAGTCAGGCAATTTGGTGAAATTGAGTGAAAAAAGCTGACTGGATCAAACCCCCACATTTTCAAGTTTCCAATTCCTTTGGGAAGAAGGTTGCGTAGAATGAGAGACACTTGGTCTTCCAAACTTGTACTTCCAAGCATATAGTCTGGGGAGGGGAAGAAATAAGACCGTCTTTTATCTTCTGTACAGGGACAACTATAGAAAGCATAACTACCTTGTAAATAGATCCTTTAAAAACCTGGGCTCCTGGAAAACATTTTGTTTATTGCTCCAGCTAGCTCCCTTTCTTCGCCATTATTCTGAAGCCCATTCTCACATTATAGCAATGCCAAGAGATAAATAAAAGCTCAAACTGCTCTATAGAAATATAAATTCAATGAAGAAATAGCCTCTGAGACAGCAGTGAATTATTCAGACTCATTCCTCTCTTATTTCCTGTTACTGATTAATTCCTCTGGGTGCAGCTGCCTAAGTCTCCAGCCGTGGGGCCACAGTTGTGCATGTAGGCAACGGCGTGCCTTGTGTTTTCCAGCTGCACTCTCTTTGTTAATTTATACCTCTGCTAATTTTTTTAAATGGGGGAAAACAGATGAAAAGCTATAACAGGTGCCATATTGCTCTTGAAACATCCATTTACAGTGAGCACCTTGAGAATACAGAAAGGAAAGAAAACTACAAAACACACAATTGCTCTTACAAAGCAGCCATAACAACCCTATGCCGTACACATATACAGACAAAAAGGAATTCGGTGGCACCTGAAGATTAATAGATTTATTGTGGGGTAAACCATTAAGGACTAGAACCCACTTTATCAGATGGGCAATAATCCCCAAGTGTCATAATAAGTACATGTGTCTGTCTGTATACTGTTCTTCCTATTATAAAGCAATTCAGTGGTTTCAAGGAGCCCAACTGTTCTTCGGCATTGCAATCATCTGCACTATGTACCAGTCGACAGTGGTGCTTGTTAGTGTGCTTGCTTTTACTGGGTAATTAGTTTTGCCTAAAGCACAGACTAAGCAGCTGTTCTACTGTTGAACGATGTCAGCAGACTAAAGATAATCTCATTCCCAGTTTATTAAACTGGGGTACTGCTCCTATTTTGAAAGCTGTACCAGAATACTATTGGTTGTGGCTGGGCCATTTTCCCCTGTGCAGCCCAGCCAATGAGAAGGGGAGTTGTGAGTAGCTATTTAAGCTGCAGCCCGTTCCATTCTGCAGGCTTCTTAGGCCCTGCCTAAAAAATATTGTGGGGTTAGTTGGTTGCCTTTCATGGGCCAAGCAAGAATTTTTGGAGGGTTTCCTTCAAACTGGCAAGGAAGGGAATCTTTTCCACCTGCTCTGCATTGTTTGGACAGGTTCAGCCATAACTAAGGATCACAGGAGTGGTACAAGTTGTTGCAGGATAGGTAAGGCTAACTGGCAAGCTAGCCTGTCATTAGCTTGAGTTTCTGGGAGGGGGAAGGTTGGGGAAGAAACTTGGTGCTGAGTAGCATCAACCAATTAGTTCCTCAAGCAATATGTGGTGGGAGGAAGTTCTCTGGGCACACTTTGATGGTGCTCTCCAGGACACATGAAGCCAATGATAATGCCGGTCAACTTTGGAACCAGGGAGGGTTTGCCTAAAATGTTGGTAGCTATGGCAGGAAACTGATACTAAACCTGAGGGCACTTACATTGCTGTAGATCAGACATTACTAAATCCTAGCTCAATCCAGACATGTGGTGTCCCATGTCTTCATTTGAGTGCAGATTCAGTTTCCCTAAGTGGAGGCTAAATTTGACAAAGGCTGCAAGAGGAAGAGATTTTTCATTAAAAGTGTAAAATTCCAAACAAACAGCAAAGAGATGATAGACGAAAGAAGGATGCACTTCCTTTACCTTTATCTGCATAGTAACTCCACAATGTATTCCAAGTGAAAGCTACTTTCTAAGGCTGTGGTCACACGGCAAGCTTATCCCAATTTATTCCCGCAATAGATTTGATCGGGAATAATTTTTTCACATTGGGATGTTCACACATTCCTCCCCCAACTGCTTGCATCGCACAATGATGTTTTGGGCATCGTCCAGATAGCTGCGCTGCCCATACACCTTTAGAATTTGCTATTATGAACATGTGTCTGTCTGTATACTGTTCTTCCTATTTTAAAGCAATTCAGTGGTTTCAAAGAGCCCAACTGTTCTTCGGCATTGCAATCATCTGCACTATGTACCAGTCGACAGTGGTGCTTGTTAGTGTGCTTGCTTTTACTGGGTAATTAGTTTTGCCTAAAGCACAGACTAAGCTGCTGTTCTACTGTTGAACTATGTCCGCAGACTCAAGATAATCTCATTCCCAGTTTATTAAACTGGGGTACTGCTCCTATTTTGAAAGCTGTACCAGAATACTATTGGTTGTGGCTGGGCCATTTTCCCCTGTGCAGCCCAGCCAATGAGAAGGGGAGTTGTGAGTAGCTATTTAAGCTGCAGCCCGTTCCATTCTGCAGGCTTCTTAGGCCCTGCCTAAAAAATATTGTGGGGTTAGTTGGTTGCCTTTCATGGGCCAAGCAAGAATTTTTGGAGGGTTTCCTTCAAACTGGCAAGGAAGGGAATCTTTTCCACCTGCTCTGCATTGTTTGGACAGGTTCAGCCATAACTAAGGATCACAGGAGTGGTGCAAGTTGTTGCAGGATAGGTAAGGCTAACTGGCAAGCTAGTTAGCCTTTAGCTTGAGTTCCTGGGAGGGGGGAGGTTGGGGAAGAAACTTGGTGCTGAGTAGCATCAACCAATTAGTTCCTCAAGCAATATGTGGTGGGAGGAAGTTCTCTGGGCACACTTTGATGGTGCTCTCCAGGACACATGAAGCCAATGATAATGCCGGTCAACTTTGGAACCAGGGAGGGTTTGCCTAAAATTTTGGTAGCTATGGCAGGAAATTGATACTAAAACTGAGGGCAGTTAGATAAGACACTACTAAATCCTAGTTCAATCCAGACATGTGGTGTCTCATGTCTTCATTTGAGTGCAGATTCAGTTTCCCTAAGTGGAGGCTAAATTTGACAAAGGCTGCAAGAGGAAGAGATTTTTCATTAAAAGTGTAAAATTCCAAACAAACAGCAAAGAGATGATAGACGAAAGAAGGATGCACTTCCTTTACCTTTATCTGCATAGTAACTCCACAATGTATTCCAAGTGAAAGCTACTTTCTAAGGCTGTGGTCACACGGCAAGCTTATCCCAATTTATTCCCGCAATAGATTTGATCGGGAATAATTTTTTCACATTGGGATGTTCACACATTCCTCCCCCAACTGCTTGCATCGCACAATGATGTTCTGGGCATCGTCCAGATAGCTGCGCTGCCCAAGTGGCGCTGGTGGAGAGCAGGGCGCTCTGTAAAGGCAAACTCTCACCCTAGGCTTGCAGCTGAAAGCAAGCCTCGAGGGAGCAGTGGCCACCCAGGACTCCCCCCCCGCCTCTGCTCCCCCCCCCCGGCCGCTTTTGGGCGTTTGGACCCAACTGCA
>NW_015167575.1:344678-347368 GCF_001447785.1 Gekko japonicus | reverse complement strand
AGGCGAAAGAGTCGGCTTCTCTGCCCCCGTCCCGGCACCATGTGAAGAGAGGGGGTGGAAAGCAGGTTTTGGTGAAAGTGCACAGGATCAGGGAGGGGGGGCAGAAGTGGACACTGGAGCAGACCCAGCTGGCAAGACGAGGCTCGCTGGAAACCCAAGAATCCCAAGGACCAATGGGGAGGGGGCAGGAGAGAGGAGAGGAAGAAGTTGTGCGCTTGAACATTCATGCAATGAACGTATTCAGTGCAGGATTGCTCATGTGCTCAAAGGAGGAAGCTGGGGGGGACGACCCTCATTGTGGCAAAGGACAGTCAGATGACCTAATTGGAACAATTGTGTGAGAGATGGCTGTCCATATTGGCAAAATCACAGATTCAAAGTGCAAGTACCCAGAAAGTACTTGATTTTCCCGGTGCAGGAAAACGTGGTAGAGAACCGGGAGGATTGCGCAAGTGAGCCTGCTTCGGCGCAGGAGGTGGATTGGCCTGTCTGATCAGCAAATTTAAATGCGAGAGGGAACAGCAGTGAAACCCGATCAAAACAACCATATGACCGCACCCTAAGAGATTATGCTTTTTTCCCCTATCCCTCACACAGATATGCTCCTGTACTGGGCAAGACTCCCATTCTTTTTTTTTTCTTTCTCCCCCCCCCCCCCCCCGTTACTTTCTTGTTTCCAAATAAAAAGATCAAAACATATACTTTGCTAACAGTTGTACTTTTATCAATAGCTGATGGCTCAGATCAGATCCAGCATGTACCTTTGCACACCTTTCTCCAAGGAGATCAAGGTTTTGCTCATGATGCCAAGGGTAGGCTCCACATGACTTTGGGGAGGAGGGACGCCTGTTACTGATTTTGATCTTCAAGGTAGGAAAAGTTGCATTCACTCTCTGATAGCTCAAGCAGCTTTTCAATTCCTTTTTGAAGCCCCTCAAAAAGTTTCAGGGAATGGAAATTTGCCAGATGTCAGATGCCAGCCAGATTGTGTGTGTGTTTGCAGGAGTTGCTAGTGTATATGTGTATCAAACATAGTGCATACTAGAAACATATTTATTTATTTATTTATTGGATTTATAACCCGCCCTCCCCTGTACAACAGGGCTCAGAGTGGATAGCAACAATAGTAACTTAATAACAACCAATTAGACTAAAATTATAAGAACAATTTAGGATTAAAAACAGCTTTTAATAATGCTGCTATCAATACAATACAATGTCCCGTAAAAAGAAGCACAGCATAGTGCCTCTTATCCAGAGGGGAGTAATGTCATACAAATTAAATAAGGAATAACAAACAAAGGAAGGGGAAAGGAAAGGAAAGGATGGGGGAGAAGAAAGGGGGGAAGGGGAGGGGAGGGGAGGGAAGATTGACATTCTTGATGGAAACTGTCACTGTCCTCACCCATAAGCCTGGCAGAACAACTCCGTCTTACAGACCCTGCGGAATTGCATCAGATCTTGGAGAGCCCGGATCTTACTCAGCAAAGAGTTCCACCAGGTTGGGGCCAGGGCCGATAAAGCCCTGTTTTTGGTTGAGGACAGCTGGATACTTTTTAGGCCAGGGATCATTAGTAAGTTGTCATTCACTGAGTGTAATGCTCTTTGGGGGACATACCAGGAGAGATGGTCCCACAGATATGCTGGTCCCAGACTGCTGGCAGAGTACTGGTTGAATATTGGCTTTAAATAGAGTTCCCGTTAGAACATGCGCCTCTGCATTCTGAACCAGCTGCAGTTTCCAGGTCAGCCTCAAGGGTAGCCCTGCATAGAGCAAGTTACAGTAATCTGACCTGGAGGTGACCATTGCATGGATCACTGTGACTAAGTCAGGGCAAGACAGGAAGGGGGTCAGTTGTCTAACCTGGTGCAAATGGAAAAACACCAGCCTCGCCTTCATCGAGAGGGAGGCATCCAGAATCACATCCAGGCTCTTGACAATCAGCACCAACATCAAAGGCACACCATCGAGAGCCAGGAGTTGGCAACCCAGTCTGGAATCGTTCCAGCCCAGCCACAGGACCTCCATCTTGGATGGGTCTAATTTCAGCCAGCTGTTTCAACCATCCAATCACAGCCTCCAGACCTTCAGCCAACATATCTGGGGTGGCATCTGGCCAGCCATTCATCAACAGATACAGCTGGGTGTCATTTGCATACTGATGACAGCCCAGCCCAAAACTCCACACCAGTTGGGCGAGGGGGCACATATAGATGTTAAATAACATTGGGGAGAGGATTGCCCCTTGAGGAACACCACATACCAAAGGGTATCATGATGAAACCTCCGCCAGCGCTATACTCTGTCCCCAACCTTAAAGAAAGGATACAAGCCATTGCAAGGCTTTCCCATGGATCCTCATGTTGGCAAGGCAGTGGGTCAACAGGACATTTATATGCCATCTCTCTCCAGAGTTATGCAGGGCATCTATATGCCATCTCTCTCTAGAGTTATGCAGGGCATCTATATGCCATCTCTCTCCAGAGTTCTGCTGGAGGAGGCTTACAAGTAAAAGCAATAACACAGAATCATAAAAACAAAACAAACCATAAAACAAGCCTAGGACATAAAAATGGCATAAAACTACCACTGAGGAACCTAAAATGTCCACAAAAGAAACCTGAGGCCAGAAGCAGACCATAAAACAGCTAAAAAGATGAAACATTCTTGCACAAGGAAAGACCGGGGG
>NW_015167575.1:302682-344642 GCF_001447785.1 Gekko japonicus | reverse complement strand
GAGAATGGTTCTCTGCATTAATTCTTATGGTGAAACTAACAAATTCCCACAATTTTTATTTGTTTTTTTATTATTCCAATTTCTCCAGACATTCACTTTGCAATTAGGACATAACCAGAACCTCATACATTTCCCCCCAATATTTTGAGAGCTGTTAAAGAAACCACAGAACAATTTCCTGCTGTCCTGCTGAGCCTCTTCCAATCTTCCAGGCAGTGGATAAGAATGGGGAGGTGTAAATGAAAGCCACAATGCTGGTGAGTCTACTTATTATCAAACGAGAGCTTTTATGGAGAATCCATTTGTATTCACTTTGGATTTAAAAGATTATTTCCATCCACTGACAGCTTTCGGACGTTACACTATAAACAGAGTGCAGATGTGAAGAGGGATTGCCAGGAGTCTAAAAACAAAACAATCCCCCCCTAAAAAAAAACACCAGACACTGTTCTTGTCTACTTCGATCAGGAGGAGGTTGACAGTAAAACAATAGGAAAGACCCATTTTTTTTTCCTGACAGGGAATATATTCATTTGACAACTCTTTCTATTTATGATCCTTTTTAGACAAACACTCTTGAACACAGCTATATCCAAGAAGTTTTGCTTCTACACAGGTGGGGAAAAAAACTGTGATGGGAGATTGAGCAAAAGTTATACAGCACAAGAGAAGCAAGCACCACACTGGTTAAGAGTCTGGAAGGTAATCACCCACCATCGCCAGTACTGTTCTGTCACAACTTTGCTGCAACCCAACCCAGAAGGTTCTTACGATAGAAAATGCTTTTGGAAACTGGGTATGAATTTTCCTTATATGAAAGATTTCACTGGATGGTATACCTGCAATAACAGAAGAGATCTCTGTGCCGTATTGTTGTGTTGCAGTTTTACGTTGTTATTTGTTTTTAGTTTTGTAAGGTGCTTTGGGGAGGAAAGGCAGCTGGTATAGCCTCATCTCATCAGATCTCAAAATCTAAGCAGGGCCAGGAAGGGAGACCACCAAGAAAGACTCTGCAGCGAGGGCCAGCTTGGTGTACCAGTTTAGAGTGGCAGACTCTAATCTGGAGAACCAGGTTTGATTCCCCACCACTCCACATGAAGCCAGCTAGGTGACCTTGGGTCAGTCACAGTTCTCTCAAATCTCTCTCAGCCCCACCTGCCTCACAGGGTGTCTGTTGTGCAGAGAGGAAGCTTCTTTGAGACTCCTTCAGGCAGTATAAAGAGGAGGATAAAAGCCAACTCTTCTTCTTCTAAATTTTGTGTACACTTGAATGTATAAAATTAAATTTTGTACAGTAACTTTTAACTTAATGGTAAATATTTATTTATTTATCTATTTATTTAGTTGATTTATATCCCACCCTCCCTGCCAGGGCAGGCTCAGGGTGGCTTACATAAAATGTAAATACTCTTTATAAAAGACAGCACTCATCTTATTTGTTCAGATGGATTTATTTTGGAACAAAGGATGGGCGTATAAGCAGCAGCCTTCATAGTTGTTATTAGTGCCAAATGTTTGTATGTTTTTCTCTAGCAGAAGCAGATATCTTACAATAAGCATTTATGGAGTCACTGTCGCTGTAACTAGAGAGCGGTAATGACTTGGATACACGTATATTGTTCCTCAAAAGTTTGGCTTAGAACATTGCAAAGCCTGTCATTTTCATTCTGCAGACAGAGCCAGCTTCCGCATTCCTAATCTGGAAAGGCAGGATGGCAAAAATCTTTACATTTCACATGAGAAGAAATCAACTCCTTCCAGTGTTATTTCTTCCATAAGCAGCTGTTCTTTGGGGAGCACAGATGAACATGAAGAAAACAAAAGATTTATTCTATGTGACTATGAACAGATAGCCAGGTATAGTGCGGATGATTTGGGATACATTCCATTGCATTCAGTTAAGCAAGGATCATTTTTCAGGTAGTCTTTGTTTCTAAACAGCTTTCTATAACGGGGCCCTTGACAGGCAATGGAGCTCCTAAACGTTTTTATTACTAATGCTGCTGATGCTGCTACAAGACCTTGCCAGTGCATTGCCACATATCACACAGGACATAAAAAGACAGGGGAAACAAACCAGAAGGTAACAAAAGAAATAAATGTCTGGAAACTATACAGTTAAAATAGATTCTAGAAGCTGTTCCTGTCAAGTGCTTTGTTCCTTATCAGGTCTTTGAAAAGACTGAGATATTGCATGGAACACATTGCAATTAGGGATAGGCACGAACCCACTCATGAACATAAGTTTGTGAATAATTGTTGCCAGTTCATGGTTCATGAACTGAAGTTTGTGAATTGAAGCGCCACCACAAACTTCCACAAATTTTGATGCCATTCATGAAAAACAGAAAGCACAAAAAAAAACAACAGTTCAGTGGTGGGGAGCAGAAATAAAGGATTTAATTAAAACCCTGCTTTCTGCTCCCTGCTGCTTTTCATGGGAAAACCCCTGCTTTCTGCTCCCCACCAAAAGGAACAGGGAGCACAAAGCAGGGGTTAAATGGCTCAGAGCCATTTCAACCCCTACTTTCTGCTCCCTGCCGATTCTGCCACTGTTTACTCAGAGCCATTAAACCCCGGCTTTCTGCTCCCTGCCAGTTTTGGTGGGGAGTGAAAGCAGGAATCACGAATTGCTACAAACCCATTTGTGTATCAACCTCCCCATTTTTATTGGTTCATGGTTCAGGCATCCCTAATTGCAATATCTCAGTGACCATTTATACATTTCTGGGCCAAATTGATTCTTGTTCAGGATACCATTTTCACTAATCACCCATCACAGAATTGAGGGTTGCACTTTTGTTGTCAGTCTCCTGACATATGTCATCCACCAGGGTGACGAAGGCCACTTCAGTCCCATAACTGGGCATGAAATCAGATTGGAATGGATTCAAACAGTCCACTTCACTCAGGAATCCCTAAAGTTGGCTTGTCATTACTTATTCAATCATCTTACTCGAGAATGATACATTTGAGAATGAATGGTAGTTATTCAGCTTTCTTGGGTACAGAGTAGGGTTCTTTAGGAGTGGATGCACAACTGCCTTCTTCAAGGCAGGAACAACCACCTCCTCTCTCAAGGAGGCATTTACTATCTCCCAGACCAAGTTTCCCAACACCCCCCCCCCCAGCAGATTTAAGCAGCCAAGATGGGCAAGGGTCATACAAGCAGGTGGTAGATCTCAAACTTTCCAGAACATTGTCCACATCCTCAGACTGCAGAAGCTGAATGGTATTTCACACAACTAGACAAATTGGCACCCTGGTATCATCTGATCCCATTGCTGCTAATGTAGAGTTCAGGTTGGAATGAATGCAAGAGATTCTATCTGCACAGTGCTTAGCAAAATGATCACAGTGGGCTCCAGAGCAGTCTACTTGCTCCTGTCAGCTGGATCCCAATAGGCCTCTGGCCACCTGGAAGAGTTCTGCAGGTCTACATTGTGCGGATGCAATAGTGGAGGATAAATATATATGTGCAGAGGTCATTTCGGGGGGGAACGCGGGGGAACACAGTTCCCCCGGGTGAGGTGCAGGGGGCAGGGCACATGACGAAGCCCCGCCCCCTGCTTCCGGCCGCCCCGCTTCCAGCCCTCATTCAGCCACCGCCTCTCCCCACCCCTGCCTGCCTGGGGCCAGGGAGGGCCTTGGCGGGGCTTCCTCGCACTCCCGCTGGCCTTGCAGGTCCACCGCCGGGCCCCTGATGTCAGGGGGTGTGGCATATGCTAATGAGTTATGCTAATGAGTCCCCCTAGCTCTTTTTCTACAAAATGACCCCTGTAATATGTATATATATTGCCACCATCACTGCCACAGGGTAGACTTTAAAATGAGCTCTAGCCCATGCCTTGTTGGACTCCTCTCCAGTCTTTCTCCACTGTTGCTCTAGACGTCTCCCCTGTCTTTTCATTGTTCGCAGCCCCTCAGTAAACAAAGTGGCTGCCTGCGATCTTAGACCTGAGAGAGGGAGCCTAAGTCATTTTCCCATTCTATAGGTCAACCAGGGTATTGACAGGAGTGTCAACCATTTAAGCAGGAAAATCCCCTACTGCAATCTGAAAATCTGTCAGATCCAGCATGCTATTGGAACCATCCATCTCAATTGATCCCTCACCCCTGCAAAGTCTTGGTACCACTGTAAGTCTAATCCTCAGCAAGTAGTGATCTGTCCATGACAAGGGGACTGTCTTCAATCTCCCCACCTTCAGTTCACTGCCCAGAAGAAAACACCAGATCAGCAGTGTACCATGCACGGCATGTATGGGGCCTGGTATTACTTGAGACAGGCCCACGATTGTCACAGAGACCATGAAATCCTGAGCCACTCTCAACAATGTAGCCTTGGCATGTTGAAGTCCCAAGACAACCAGCTTAGGAGTCCACATCACCACATCCAAGACCATCATTTTTTATAAAAGATCTGGATGAGGGTGTGGAGGGGCTACTCATTAAATTTGCAGATGACACCAAATTGGGAAGAGCAGCAAACACACCAGAAGATAGAGACAGAATTCAACAAGATCTGAACACACTGGAAAAGTGGGCGGATGTGAACAAGAGTCAATTGAACAAGGATAAGTGCTGAGTTCTACATCTGGATAACAAATGAGGAACATGGGGGATACACTTCTGGGTAGCAGTGTGTGTGAACAAGCTCTTGGGGTACAGGTGGACCGAAAGTTAAATATGAGCAGCTAGTGTGAGGCAGCAACAAAAAGGCTAATACAATCTTGGGCTGTACAGGGGCATAACATCCAAATCACAAGATGTCATAGTCCTGCCGTACACTGCATTGGTCTGGCCGCACCTGGAGTATTGTGTGCAGTTCTGGGGGCCTCACTTCAAAAAGAATGTGGACGGAATGGAGCACATGAAGGGGAGACTGACAAGGGTGACTGGGGACCTTTAGACCAAGCCCTATGAGGAAAGGCTGAGGGACTTGGGAATGTTTAGTCTGGAGAAGAGGAGGTTGAGGGGGGAACATGATTGCTCATTTTAAGTATTTGAAGGGCTGGGAGCTGTTCCTGTTGGCAGCAGAGGATAGGACTCACAATAATGGGTTTAAATTAAGGGCAGGAAGGTACTGGCTGGCTATTAGGAAAAACTTTTTTACTGTAAGAGTGGTGCAACAGTGGAATCAACTGGCTAAGGAGGTGGTGAGTTCCCCCTCACTGGCAGTCTTTAAGCACCAGCTGGACAAACACTTTTCAGGGATACTCTAGGCTGATCATGCATTGAGCAAGGGGCTGGACTAAATGGCCCGTATGGCCCCTTCCAACTCTGTGATTCTATTCTATGACACAGTTGGGCAGTGGAGTGGGTGTGCACCAATATAATCCTCACCCACTCTCACTCTTCCAGCACTAAACCCCTGAAGAAGTGAGCAGTGACTCACAGAAGCTCATATCCTGCCACAAATTTTGTTAACCTTTAAGGTGCTACTGGTCTCTTGCTCTTTTCTACTGCTACAGACAGACTAACACGGCTACCCATCTTGATCTACTTTCAGCACTAGATAGATACTCTCAGATCCAGCAGTGTCTTGGACAGGACATCAAGCCCAGAAGACAGAATCCAATAGACCACAGCAACAACACCTTCCTGCCTGCTGATGCATCACTGAGTACCCTGGAGGACATAGTTAGGGGAGCTTAATTCCTTCCCCCTTCTCCAGCCAGATCTCTGTTATACATGCCAGGTCAGCTCTCTCATCCAGAATTAAATCCTGGATGGCTGCCATTTTATCTGTAACTGACCTAGCATTTAAAAGCAGGATACTAACTGGCCTAATATTTAATAGCTAGATATTAAAGGTCCGTGGGCTTTAATGGTCACCAGCATCATTGTGGCTGGAAGAAGAACCAGAAGGAGCAACAGAATGCTGTTCCTTCCCCTTGCCTGGCCTATTCTTCTCCAACCACCATAACTTCCCCTACCCCACACACATTCCCATTCATGGCTCTTTTGCACTGTACCTTTAATTCAACATGTCTATCTGATGGAAATCCCAATACTGCTAATTTTAAACTGCTTCACAGTGATTTATTCCATGTGCACACAAAGGGATCTTCAGCATTTCATCACAAACAGAAAAAAATTACATATATTCCCCTTCGTTGCTTTATGAGAAATAAAGAGATGTCTAGCACTGTACTATCAGGCAGAGAGAAAAAATCAGCAACCAACATGTCATGTACTGCACCCGTAGTCTTATAAATGCTCCCCTCCACACCAACCATCATTTAAGGATCATCTCCTACACTGTCCATGTCCTTTGATAAATCCTTAGAAAGAGGAAGTGAATGAATAGCGGCCATATTGTTTTATTTATTTAAAACATTTTAATATTGCCTTTCCACCTAATCAGGGTCCACAGGGAGGCAAACATAAAACATTAAAACATTAAAAATACAGTTAAAATGGTAAAATAATTAAATGGTAAAAGGAGGGCCTGTAACTGTTATTGGGGAAATGTCAGATGAAACAAAAATGATCACAGCATGGCACGCGCTGTTACCAGTTTAACAACTTCTTGTGGGCCACAAAGAAATGTTCCTCCAGTGCACCAAAGCACCTTGAAACACAATTTCAGCCATCCAATTATCTTTCCTGTAATTACTCTTGTGGTCCTATTCTGTTGTCGTTATATTCCCAACTGAAAGTGTAGTTTCTTAAATGATGCCATTAGAAAAGGACATAAGTGATATCTGCACATCACCAGCAAACCAATGATACCAGCCCACAAATATAACAATACTTTTATGTGAGTGGATGATAACCTCTGCTGGAGAACAAATTGCCTACTAGCCAGCCATATCCGGACGTTTGTCTTGAAAGACGTGCACAAGTCTGTTCCCTGCTTCTCAGGCAGGGGAAATGTCATGCATTCACGTTTGATACTTACAACAGCAATGAGGAGGGTGTGGATGATCAGGAACAATACATTGTGCCATTATCGAGTCTAATCAGGATATCTTCATCAGGGAGATTATAATTACCCATAATTCTACAGTGGATTAGATGCAGCAAACCAGAGCTACAGCAAATGACTGATAAGATTACAGAATCAGTTCACTAAGAGATGCACTGCTTGCCTGGCAGGAACAGGCGACTTAAGCAAGCTTGCCCTCACAACTAGCATGGTGACATGGGTCCTTTCCACACGAGACCTTAAATCCTGGTTCAACCCTGTCCCCGAACTTACATTCTACTCTGCACTTGAATTCACCCCTGTAATTTATCTTGGGGTATTTTTTGTTTCCACATTACATTGAGATCACACTGGTTTTGCCCCACACACGTCCCGGGATAAACGGATGCTGTTACAACCAGGGATAAATGCAAGGTATTGTGTCGTGAATTGAACTCTGATAAAAACAGGGATGAGATCCAAGTGCAGAAAGGACCATGCTTGGATGAAAAACAGGAGCAGATCCGGGAGGAGATGAGTGCTTCACAACTGGAGAGTGAGATGACTCTTTGGAATGTCAGAAGATAATGAGTTGGTAACATGGGGAGCAAACATTCCAATTGCCCATCCTGTGTTGAGGAATGGTGGTGTTGGAAGCACTTTGAGCACTGATCAGGGAATTCATACTTGGTCACATACACAGGGAAGGGAGTGAACATCAACCACTACCTGCATCGCAGTGTGAGACAGGGCAGAGAAAGGGAAGAAGATGTACCAGGTCACTTCACATTTGTTGTAAAAGAAACAGACATCAATAAATGGGATCAAAGTACATTGTACAGTCAGAGTTGCTTCTTACTTTGCATCACTTGTCCAAAGTAGAAACAGGTTTGGCAAGCAAATAAAGAACATATCTTGGGTAACACACTTGCATGCTCTGTCTTTGAGTAATGATGATATCCAAAGTGATGGATCAAAGAACTGATACCCCCCCATATGATCTATCCAAAGGATTTAACAGGGAGCACTAAACAGCACTAACATTTTTATTATGTAAACAGCACTTTACCAGCTGTCAAATTATGGATTACAGATTGAACCATTCAGCACAGATTTCAAGAGCACACAGAGATTTGATTGAGGAAGAAGAAAACCACTTCCACTTCCACAAATGATACTTGCATGACATGAACTGTGCTAAATTGGACTTGGACTACATTCATGGGTTGTTGTATACAGGCCATTAGATCTTAGCGGAAATCCAGTCTACAATGACTCAACCAATGCTCTTGAACAGAAGTTTTCTTTCTCGTGTTTCAAAAAAGTGTCCAACTGTCCATATATTGAGATGTATTCACTGGGAAATGTATCTGTTTTATAAGTGTAGCTAAACTGTGGCATAAGAGAGTTTTAGGGGGAAAGATAGACAACCGTTCACTGCAGAACCATAGTCTCTGTGTGCAACAAAACAAAAGATGGAGCGAAATATGCATCTGAAATTATGTGAACAAGAAAACTGTTTTAATCATTATCTGTTTTCTTCATCTCATCTTCTGCTTAATCCCTCTTCAAAGTCTACCCTCTATAAATCTTAAGTATCAAGAATATTGTTAGAAACCACAAAATATAAGAGGATTAAACAAACAGCCACGTTACTGGAAAGTTGTCCTTATTTATCTTCACACTGGGTTACTGTTATGAAGGGGAATCCCAGTTCATGTTTAATTAAACTTTGTGTTCTTCTTCCAAAAAGCACTCATGGGTACAGTGCAGTGGAAACAGAGGAACTGCAGACTGCTTTGCATAAAACATCCATAACTGAATATTGGAAGGGCTCAAATGCCAAACGGCTGTTACTGCGTAAACGTTAATTGGTGTTTTTGCCCAGAGTTCTTTTGTCTTAAAGCACCACGGAGGCTTTACAGGTGTAACCTTTTTATAGAACTGGAATTATTTGTAAATAAAACTTCAATAAATTAATTCAAAATTAATTGAAGCCAGATCAGTCTCATTTCCCCCCCTCCAAATTGGTTTTAGGAATTACATCCATAGTTTGCAGTCTTAAGTGACACTTAATTTTGACAACTTTATGAGACTGTTGTTTCAGGAACAGTACTAAGGGATCTGCTGTATGCGCAGGAAAGGCAGAAGTCTCTTACTTTGTCAAATATGGAAGACAGTGAAAGTTCACCAGTTGGTCAGCATAAAAAGACAACATTCAGAGACATTTTGAGGACAGCAGTGTATGCTTCTGATTATTGAGGAAAACCAAAGATCGAAGTTCCACCCAGAGACTGCTTGGAATGAGCCTATCTCCTAGGTGCTCTCAGAACTTCTCTGCACAGATTCCATACATGACGGCATCATTCTGAAGTCTAATTAAATTACCTCACATACACCTTATTTCTTCAGGGACCATGTGGCTTAATGGATAAGGAACCTGACTTTGGATCAGAAGATTGCAGAAGAAAACATTACTGTTTTAAGGAGTTGAATCCAAGTCCAGGGTCTCTGGCCACAATTTGTGTTTCTCACAGCCACACAGCAGCTGTCAGGAATGGCTACTGGGGAAAAAAACAAACAAAGGAGAGCCCAAATGGGCTTGAAATGATGCTAAATGGGAAGAAGGACTCCAGCTTTTCCCTAAGCTGTTTTCTTGTGTGAAAACTGTGCTGGGGGAAGTTATTTCCCCAGTATTGCTGCTCCGTGTGCTCAGATTCTTCAAGGGGAGCAGTAAAATTAGGGAAATATCCCCTCACTACAGTTTTCATGGAGGAAAATAGTTTTTTTTGGGGGGGAGGCAGGAGCCCTTCCCCCCAGCCCTGTTCCTAGCCCATTTGGGCTGATTCTTTTAGAAGCTGTTCCCACACCTGCTGTGTGGCTGTGCAGAACACGACTTGGGTCGAGGGAACCTGGACCCAACTCTTTAAAACAGTACTGTTCAGTTTGGATCCAAGTCCATTTATGTTTCGACTTCTGCATCACTGGATCCAGGCCAGAGCATCTAGGCCCCAAACAAGTTACCTCATCCTGTTTGGGGGAGTAAGGAGGAAGGTGAATGGGAAGAGAAGCAAGGAGTAAGAGTGAAAGAGACAGAGAGAGAGAGAACAAGAGATTGTACAGCCAAATCTGGGATCCAGTACGAGTCCAATACCAGGGTAGGGTTAAAAGTGGCTGGGCAGAAAGTGGATCCAGAGGAGTAACTGCAGGGACAGTGTCCTGTGTCCGGCAGGGGCTCCAAACAGCTTCACAAAACACAGGTAGATTTTTGTGGGCTGGCAAAAGTGCACTTTGGGGAAATGTTCTCTCTAAGGTTATTGGGCAAGTGTGTGGGGCCAGAAAAGAAATGATTCCTTTCAGTCTGGGTTTGAAAATTAAGGAGCAGGATCAAGGTGTGGGGAACTGAACTGACACAGTGTGATCTTAAAAGGGGCCTGGGCAAATCCAAAGTGTAAGGTGTGAAACACAATGGATGTGGCTGATCACTATGTAATCACATAGACTCTATGTAAGGTGATGGATACATTTGACCAAAGTGATAGACTGGGAAGACATTAATGATGACAGGAAAGGTTGTTGATTGCAAAAAGCCCATTGATGAGACTGGAGGTCCTTGATTAGGCATCCTTCCACTGTTGGTTTCTGTGCAAGACTCTGGGCGATTCTCCATCTAGCATTCGCTCCACATTTTCTCAACTGGGAGGAAAAAGTGCAGCTCAAAACCACATTCAGATGCCTCGGGGCAAGCCGTATTGACTGCAAACTCACCCCTGAATGGCCATAAATCTTTCTAGAAGGTACCATAAAACCCGATGATCAAAGAAAGCGAAAGGGGCATGGGGTGTGGAGGCTACCATAAAACCCGATGATCAAAGAAAGCGAAAGGGGCATGGGGTGTGGAAGCTACCATAAAATCCGATGATCAAAGGAAGTGAAAGCAGCATGCAATGCAGAGGGAAATTTTTGTTCCAATGCGGGTTTCATAAAACAATGGAGGGAAAAGTCAATGCAGAATCAGCCTTTGTCTTTCCAGGGGTCTGCCCAGCAGTACCCTATTCATGTAGCCAGGTGTGGTCTGTTATTTCCTCCTTCCAAACTCTACCTGGCCTAAGGCTTTGTATAATTGCTTTGTTGTGCACAACATGGAAGGATGAAGGTCTCAGTCACCACAGTTTAGATAACGTAGCAAACCTGAGGTAGCACATCAACAATCAGTATTTGTTGTCATTTCTTTTAAAAGTATATTGCTTATATGAGAGTACTAAAGTCGAAACAAGTAATTATGAATCAGGTCAATGTGAAATTGTTGGCTGAATTACACAAAGGGTTCAAATGCAAATTCACTAAGCAGCCGAAAAATCCCGCTGTAAGACATTCCTCAGTACAGGTCATCCCACAGTTGTGGAATTTCACAAATCAGTGCCTAAAAGAAAAGAATTGAGTTGCGGCCTAGATTTTTAAGTAAGCAGGAAGAAAATCCACAGCTATGTTCTATTTTTAACATGCTTTCCCTCAGGACAGATTGCACCCTGCTTTCCTCACACAGTGAAAGGGAGGGTAGCCATTCCAGGATGACAAGCATAACAAACTATCAGTGGGCACATGAAACATTTTCACAGCTGGGAGCCATCTGGAATGTGTCCTCCAATGCCTTTCCTTGTCTCCTAATTGCATCTGTATGAAAAGTGGAGAGGGACATTCCTGTTGGGGAAATCTTAGCACAGCTAGTCACGCAGCCCAGCCAGCTTTGATGACACCGATTACAGCCTGTGTTTTTTTAGCAGGGGGCGGCCAGAGAGTCTGGAATTCTTGTTAGATCATACACAGAGAGAAGCAGATAAATATTGGCTGTCATAATGGATAAACATTACTTGGGTCCATTCAGTCATTGCAAATGCTAAACATTGTTTGGGTCAGTTCCAGGTGGTCAGCCATCTTGGGCTGAAGCAGTAAAACAAATTTAGAGTCCAGTGGCATCTTTAAAACCAACAAAGAGAGCCAGTTTGTAGTGGTTAAGTGCGTGGACTCTAATCTGAGAGGACTGGGTTTGATTCTCCACTCCACCACTCGCAGCTGCTGGATAACCTTGGGCAAGCCATAGTTCTGTCAGAGGTGTTCTTGAAAAGACCAGTTTCTGTCAGAGCTATCTCAGCCTCACCTACCTCACAGGGTGTCTTTTGTGGGGAGGGGAAGGGAAAGGAGTTCATAAGCTGCTCTGCGACTCCGAGTGAAGGGCGGGGTATAAATCCCTGCAAAATCGAGAGGGTGCAGAAGAGAGCGATGAGGATGATCAGGGGTCTGGAGACTTAGCCATATGAGGAAAGGCTAAGGGCCTTGGGAATGTTTAGTTTGGAGAAGAGGAGATTGAGGGGGGACATGATTGCTCTCTTTAAATATTTGAAAGGATGTCATTTGGAGGAGGGCAAGGAGCTGTTCCAGTTGGCAGCAGAAGATAGGACCCAAAGCAATGGGTTTAAATTACATGCAGAAAGGTATCGGCTGGATATTGGGAAAAACTTTTTCACAGTCAAAGTGGTTCAAAGATGGAATCAGCTGCTTAGAGAGCTCCCCTTCACTGACAGCTTTCAAGAAGAGGTTGGACGAATATCCATCAGAGATGCTTTAGGGTGGTCCTGCATTGGGCAGGGGGTTGGACTAGATGTTCTGTATGGCCCTTCAAACTCTATAATTCTTTGATTCTATCCAATCTCTTCTTCTTCTCTTCTTCTTATTCAAGGTACGAGTATGATCACAAGAAAGCTCATACCTTGAATAAACCTTTGTTGGTCTTAAAGGTGCCACTGGAGTCTAAATTTGTTCTGTTGTTTGGAAGCAGACATACCTTTCTGAGTCCACTGAAGTCAATGGTCTTAAAAGGGTGTAACTGCTCAGGATTCCAGTGTCAAGGCCCTATAATTCTGCTGATTGAGTCTTCTGAATATCTGGTTCACAGTGTCTGTGTTGGCATTAAAAGACGGGGGGCAATAATGTGACTGTCTTCATGTCTTTTTGATTTCACATGTTGTCATTGGTTCATCTCATTTAACTTTCTGTTGGTGTTTATGGCATTATATATCATTTTTACATTATTTATACCTAATTGAGGCAAGAAAAAATAATACTGAAAATGCATTAGATTTAATGGGACAAATTTCAGCATGAGGAAAATAGAAACTTGTGTGTAAATAAAATTCACAGGTCACTTTCTCAGGAGGGAGAAATTTAATCAAAATTGGATAGTTCATGTAATCAGCCAGGCCCTAATTTTGGTATTTTCTCTATATTAGCATTGTTTTTTTGCTTCCACCTCTGGCTAAGTTTCCAAGCTGGGTTAATTAATAATTATTATCATATGACATTGTGTGTAGAATAGCCAGGAGACCCTAAGATTGTCTGGCAATCAGAAGTCCTAGCTTTTTAGCATTATGCACCACTAGGTGGCAAGCTAGATCTGTTTTTAAGGCAAGAGACATTTCAGAGATAATTTGCCATTGCCTGCCTCTGAGTCACAACCCTGGTATTCCTTGGAGGCCTCCCATCCAAATACTAGTCAAGGCCAACCTTGCTTAGCTTCTGAGACCTGACGGGATTGGGCTAGCCTGGGCTATCCAGGTCAGGGTCCAAGCTGGGTTATCAAGATAAGATAGTTACTCTTCCATTCATTTCAGACACTAATTTTATATACCACAGTTCTCTTTGTCATAATTTTCACATGCTCTTACTTTAGCATATCATAGATGTTGGACAACCTCATTATTCAAGAGGCAATCAGTCTGGAGTTGCATGCCACCAAATGGTCAAACTGAACCAACGGAAAGGAAACCTATGCTACACTCATTAGCTACAGTTTTCCATGAACACATGGGGCTGACTTATACTGAATCAGACTATCGGTCTATTGAGGTTTCACATAATGCACAGTTTTTAAAATGTCAGTGCAGGGAATTTCACTACTAGGGATGTGCATTCAGTTCATCTGGCCCTTTCGGGCTGCGGCGGGCCGATTCAGATTCTCCGATCTGAATCGGCTTGCTGCCGAATTGCCACTGAATTAGTCTTTCTGCCGGCCAAAATTGATTCGGCCGAATCTGAATCGGGCCAATTTTAATTTTATTTTTTTTGGTACATCCCTATTCACTACTGCAGAAATGGTCTCAGTATTTCTGGCAGCATCTTTCTAGGATTTCTGGAAAAGGTCTCTCATATCACCTGCACCATTTCCTTTTAGCTGGCGATGCCAGGGACTGAACCTGGGGCCTCTTGCATACCAAGCAGATACTCTGCCACTGAGACACTACTCTCCATCTCCTAAATTCTCTGTCTTCTGTGAGACTCAAATAATTGTAATTATAACACACTGGGGAGACACAGAACAAGTTCTAGGAGGCAAATACTAGACATGCAAGAACACTCTGACTTCCTTCTTTTCCTTTTGAGTAAGAAACAGTGGGAGGAAATGCAAATAAAACATGTAAACACAAACAAAATCAATGGTTCATTTCTTCCCCATTTCAGAAGCTCCCAAGACCCTATGCATATTCTTGAATGTACTATCTGCAAGAGATTGCTTGTCAATAATTCATATTTCAGAGTGGAGTCTGTGTTAAGCAGGGACTACAGGATTACATAAGGCTGCATCTTAAGGCAGATCAGGAGGTTCGGCACCAGAATAGAATTTAATTAGCAATTCCTAACAAACTCTCTCTTGAAATGGGAGCTTTCCGTGAGGGACACAAAAACTGTTTGCTGGAGACTCATAAACTTACCATGACAGAAAAAAATAAATCTGATTAAAAAAAGAACCCCTCCATTCATTCCTCACATTTATATGCCACCCTTCCTTCAAGAGGGGGGTGAAATAGGTATATGTACTGAGAGCCAGTTTGGTATAGTGGTTAAGCGCGGGGGACTCTAATCTGGAGAAATGGGTTCAATTCCCTACTCCTCCACATGAAGCCAGCTGGGTGACTTTGGGTAAATTACAGTTCTCTCAGCCCAAAAGCGAAACCCAGCTCGCCACAAAAAAAGCCAGAGTTTCAGGCTGCCAGACAATCTTCTGATCTCCTGACTATACCACACCCACTGCCATATGATAATTAATTAGGAGTATTACAGTAGGTAATACCCTAGGTAAGATTTGGGTAGCAAGTTCATTCATACATGTGTGATGTTTTTCTTGTTAACTACATAAAGGGGAAACAGGATTCTGTTTCCTTCAAGCAAAAAGTAGGGCTTGGATTTGGGCACAGGATTCAGATCTCAAGGCTACGTCAATTGGCTGCTGTGGTGTGCCTCATCATGACAGCCAACGATGGTTCTAGAAACAACATGACTTTCTCTTCAATGCTTCCAAGATGTCAGAATACTGTATGATCTCTGCCCATAAACTAGATTAGAGAGTCTTGAACCAAATATACTTTCTTACATTGATTGTTGTGGGGGATTTTCAGTTCCCATCTAATACAACAGAAGTAAAAGAAATGTAAGGGTTACTTTTCTTATTGCTTGCACCTTTAATACAGAGATAAATAATTTTTTCAGGGGATAGAGAAAACAAGATCTACATTATATTTTCATAGGCAGCTGCCTACACATTTGATTCAGTCCTGGCTTCCAAATCATATGAGGTGTAGAATTGTTTAGGTAATTTTTTCTGTAACTATGTCAATAATAAACACCAGCCTTTATTGCACTTATCGACTTTGTGCTTTTCTTTTTCTGGCAGACTAGATGGACCCAGCAAGGCAATGCATAGGTTTTTAAGTGTAAGATAACATATAAATACAAGTAAAATTGTTTCGCGTAACCTTGTTTCTCACTTTGGGTGAAAAGATAGATTTGGGGAAAGAAAGAAGTTGTTGTCAGGACCCTGGCCAGGGAGCCTAGATTTTAAGCCAAAGGTAATAAAACACAAATCATTGTGACCTAACTGACCTAACTCATCCTACTAAACCGGGAGGGGGGGGAGTGTACTGAGAAAAAATTCATTACAATTTTGGGTCTGGACTTTGTCGGGAAGTTTTTACTGTGATTTCTTATTTGGGGGGGAGGACATTACCAACATGGGACTGAAATCTGGGTGTTTTTTGGGGGGTTACAGGGTTTGGGACCATTATTCTCAATGGGAAATGTATACAGGGATTTGAGGCAGCTGTTTACAAAGATAAGGGGACCAGATCTGCAAAGAACACAGTCCTTCCAGTAATCTAAAGACCCATGAGTTTCAAGCAGATTGAAGAAAAGGTTTCAGTTTTACAAACCCTCAAAACAGGTAACTCTCTGTGCAGCAGCCTTTCTCCCTACTGATTCCTAAAATGGTGGAAAAGCAGCAGCCTAGTAGGATAGCTCCAGCTGGCCATGGCAATTAAACAACGAAACAAACCTGTCTCTGTTCATGTCATTTTCCTACTCTGATAATGATTAACAGTAAGAACAGTTTACCTTTCCACCAAACGCACAGCATTTCTCATCCTTCCTTGCAGTGGTGTGTTTGTTTCTTTGCATAAAGTGAAAATGGCTTCTTTTGCAGGACTCCCTCTTTGTCTCTTCCAGTCAGTCTGCCATTATTTTCTATGGGGGACATTGGAGGGGGGCTGGAGTGATGGTCTTTTGACCAAATGACACCAAAATTGCCACAGAGTGGATGCTGCCTGTCCTATAAATAATCCTGAGGTTTCAAGCAAATTGGACCAAGTTGTTAAATTCTATGGATTCCTGAACATGCTGCCCCCAGCTCTTTATTTTCCACGCAAAGTACTTGCAAAGAACAAGAGGGCTCCACTCGTACACAGGAAGGTGCAAAGGAGAACAGTAGTTCTCTTCAACTTGTCTCCAAAGGTGATTGGCTGGGAGCACTGTTCCCTCTAGGCTGAGTTAGTGTAAGCTAGCTCACATTTTTTTAGCCTCTGGCTCACACACTTTTGTCGTAGCTCAGGAAGGATGACTCCAGAGCAAACAAATTTATACAGTAGCCAAATCGCTCGCTCACAACTTTAATGTCAGTAGCACACAAAGTAGAATTTTTGCTCAAAAAACTTCACAGCTTAGAGAGGGCATCGGCTTGGAGTGATCCGTGCTCCTTCCTTGCAAGGATTTGATTGGAAGTGAGAAATGCCATTGCCCAGGAAATCAGTGGAATCAAAGAAAAATGTAAGTGCATGCTGCTTTACTGGCAAGCACTCAAGCTAAAAATAAGCATACATTGTTTTGTGAGGGGATCGACGGACAGGGAGGCGGGGCGACACGACAGGCCGGAGCCTGATGGACAGAGGCCGACAGCGAGCTTGCGCGGACGTGCGCTCGGCCCAAACTCGAAGGTGTCAAAACAGCCAGGAAAGTTGTAAATCAAGACGAAGCAACTTACCCTCCCTCTTCTCCTGCCTCCTCCTGGCTGAATGAGGGCCGGCCGGAAGCAGGGGGCGGGGCTTCGTCATGTGCCCCGCCCCCCGTACCTCACCCGGGGGAACTGCGATCCCCCTTGAAATGACCTCTGTGTACACCTGCATGTGCAGGAGATGTACATAGAGCAGGGGCTGGAACCATGGGACCCACCTCTGCACTTTTGTTATTTATTTATTTAGAAAGGGTATATGCTACCTCTTTAAAGACCTGGTCAAGGCAGCTCACAAAAGCGACATAAAATCATACAAACATAAAGGGATGTATCTAGGGTTGATCAGCCTGAACCTGGTAATCCCGGGAACCTTTGTAGATGGGGCATGGGTAGAGGGAGCATCACGTATCTCTTGCTTTCCACTTCTCCCAGCAGCCACCTGTGCATATCCAAAAGTTTTAGCAGTCAGGCCCCTCCTCTTGCTGAGGGACAGTTTAGAAAACCACAGACACCCCTACTCAAATATTATTTCAGATATAAGTGCAATACACTGCCTGTCCCAAAATGACACAAAATGGATGTCAGCCTGAAAACAAGCCTGGACTTTTAGCTTAGAAGTATGAGTAAAAGTGGCTGGCCAGCTAACAACCTCCTCCCCACCCTAGAGAGATGCATAATTTAGGACAAAAGATCTCCCAAGGACCTACTGCATCACCTTGGACTAATCTCATCAACACCCAGCCTCACTTCCCCTCACCCGTTTACCTTAATTAAGCAACACTTCACTATTCACCAAACCTGGTAGCTTTTCCTATCCAGTACTTACAGAAGCCCCATTAACACCTATAGTTCACCTCAGGAAAACCCATCAAGCTTCTCCCAAATCATTGTCCATCTCCAAACGAACTATGAAGTTATTGTTTTTAGGGCCCACACATCATACTTGCCAAAGGGCACATTTTGTCTATAAATTATGACATCCTACTCCATAGCAGTGTGTGTCCTTGGATCCTCCGCACACCCCCACTTGCATGTGGGCCCTCTCTTCTCTGTGAAACACTGGTCATTTTGCTGCTGCTTCCACAGACCTCTGTCATCTAAACTGATTAACTATAGCCTTCCCTGAAATTGCTTTCTCCCCTCTCCTCCCTGATTTCCTCTTAGCTAGCTGGCATGTTTAAATGCGTTTGTATGTGTGTTTTGCCTTTTTATTTCTTATTTAATTAAAAAAAAACTCTGGCTGAACATCTGCCTGGTTTATTTGAGAGTTCTCTTAAGGAAAAAATCCCTGTATACATAGGTGAAGAATCTCAGTTACCCCTCTTGCTTTGTCTACTTTAAGATAATTCCCCCAATTAAATAGGAGACTGCCTCCTTGGGTAACAAAGGGTGATCACAAGATTTGGAAGGCCCACATGGATTAAAAGCTATGCAATATGGCTAACTGACATAAAGAGAAAGAAATGGGTGAAATTACCCCTCTTGCCTCTTGGCTCAGTACAGCATCATGTGCCTGAAGAAGTCATCTTGCACAGGAAGAAAGGATGCATAGGATTCAATCCCAAATCATTAAAATTTTGACAAATCAACCAATAAAAATCCAGAGCACACTACAGCATAAAAACTCAGAAGATGAAACATTTAGCAACCTAGCAGTTCACTCCCAGGAATACTCTCCTGGGAATAAGTAGTAGGATTCTGAGTACTTTGAGTCAAAGGATCCCGAGTAGACTTACTTAGCATTGCACTGTAAACAATCCTCATAAAAGTCTTCATGCTAGAAGCATACTGTAAAAACAATTAAAAAGACCAAACCTGTAATTAAAAACCTGGATTAAAAAATGTTTTGGACTATCACCTAAAAGGGAGTAGAGCAGGTGCCAAGCCAACCTCAAAGGGGAGAGCATTCCACAGGTGAGGTGCCACCAGTAGAAACATGTTGTTACATTGGCTAAAAGCATATGCACATCAGTTCTGCCCCTGTGATGGGAAACCCTGGAAAAGGTGAGTCCTTGACTGCAAGCCTGGAACCGATATGCACAGTTTCTACTTTGGTATGATTTGCACAGAATTTTGGCTGAACATGTTGGAAAGGAGACAGAGCTAGCCAGGTCAATTCCACTCTGCTCTTAATGGCTATCACCTGAACACGTTTCCATTGGGTGCATAAGTAGTCTGTTCTGCATTTATTATCTCTTTCTATCTCTCACACACCGGGGATTCTATCAAATTTTCCCACCTCTGTGGGTTCAACTCATAGAATCATAGAATACAGTTGGAAGGGACCTCCAGGGTTATCTAGTCCAACTCCCTGCACAATGCAGGAAATTCACAAATACCTCCCTCCCACACCCCCTTTGACTGCTATGCCCAGAAAATGACAAAAAAAAACCAAAACCCTCCAGGATCTCCAGCCAAACTGCATCCTGACCCCAAAGTGGAGATCAGCATTTCCCTGAGTGTGTAAGAAAGGGCCACAAGAACTAAGCTCTGATGCAACCCTCCATCTCATGATCTGCCTAAGTTCACAGAATCAGCATTGCTGTCAGAAGGCCATCTAGCCTCTGTTTGAAAACCTCCAAAGAAGGAGAGCCCACCACCTCCTGAGGAAGCCTGTTCCACTGAAGTTTCGCTCTGTCAGGAAATTCTTTCTAATGTTTAGCCAAAAACTCTTTTGATTTAATTTAAACCTGTTGGTTCTGGTCCGGCCTTCTGGGGCGACAGAAAACAACTCTGTACCATCCTCCGTATGACAGCTCAAAAGACCAGATTGTGATGTTCCTTTTCCTATGCACAACTTCAGTCCACAAGCCTTAAATCTTCATGCCGTGCATTGTTTCCTCAGTCCGGGGTGTTTTTTCCTGTTAAAATGAACACATTTTCTTGACATTAATTTTGCATCCATTGCGTATAAATTACATGCATGGAATGAAAAAATAATAATCCTGAACTCCAGCAACCCATATGGGCAGAATGGAAAGTCTTTCACAATAGTGATGGCATCAGTAGCAGGAGTTATAAAATTAACCCATTCTAGGGGGGCTCTGCATTTGTGGGTTTGAGTCACCACCCACAGCCATAGTGTGCCTGACAGGGGCCTGAAAGCCATAGTTCTGTGCCACATACCCCATCATCTGAGCTATGGGGGTATCCTGGCTGGAGTTTATGCAGGGGGATGTGATAGCATGCAGTATGTGTGCTCGGCTGCTGCAGGGGGTAGGATTGGCTGCAGGCTAAGTTGGCATCCTAAGCCATGTCAGCCCTTAGCAGTGAGGAAGAAGGTGTCTGAGTTCAATGAACTTAAAAGGATGTCACTGTGTTTAGGATTGCATTATGAATCTTTGGAGACCTCAAGAAGGATAATGGCACCTGAAGTTCTTTTCCACGTGGTAAAGGATCCTTTCGCACAGCATTTTTAGAAAACATGCCAGACATCACACCATGATGCACACAATTTATCTATTTATATTTATTTTACGATTTATACCCCGCCCTACCCTGCTGAAGCGGGCTAGGGATCACCATAGCATACTGCCAATAAGTCAGTTGTGACTTGATGGCAACAACAAGAACAAAATGTGGTGCAGTGGTTAGACTGTCAGGTTAGGAATGGGAAAACTCGGGTCCAGAGGCCCACTTTGCCATGAAGCTCACTGAGTGATCTTGGGAAAGGTGTTCTCAGCCTAGCTTACATCAAAAGTTTTGTGAGGATAAAATGGAGAAGAACCTATGTTCCCCACATGGAGCTCCTTGAAGGAAAAAGGCCTTTGGGGGGGGAGAACCCTGCTACAATATAGCTAATGCATGTGAAGTCACAGTTCTCTGAAAGGGTTTAAGACCATTCATTTTCACATTCCATTTATTTTCCTGCAATAACCCCCTTAAGTTCCATGTGTTTCATCCTCTTTCCATATTTCTTCACTAAATTTCACTACATGTAAACTGAAGTTGGCTAAATTTCAATTACCATAAAGGAATGAAATGAAAAACCAAAGTACTTGGAGTGTAATAGTGGAATCCTATGCACAGTTGCTTCAGACCAAGCCCATTGATTTCAATGGGCTACGGCCCAAGTCTGCCTACAGTTGTGCTATGAATAACTCCATAATTGTTCATGCTGAACTTGATATTTAATACTATATTTTTTTAATTCCCTCCTGTGGGAGATTTTGATATGGGGGGAAATGCACACTTTATGTCAGGGAGAGTTGTGTGTGTGTGTTAAACGATGTCATTAAAGACTTCAGATACCATTGTTGTATAACCATACCCCATAGTATAACAAATAATCCTTAATAAAACATCATATTCAAAACAATTAAAATCGGAGTAATTGTCAAGTGCATTGTACATTTTTATCTCATCTATTTCGATGAGAATTAAGAATGAGAAAAAGGTAATTATATGGTGTTACGATCTCAAGTTAGGGATGCCAAATGCCAGGTGGGGGGATCCCCCAATTTCGTGGACTTCTATTCGCCACCAGCCAACTGGCCACAAACGTGGATTTATTTGAATGCCTGGGGAATTGGACACCACCCCTCTCCCTCCCCTTCTGAAGACCCAGCTAGGGGAGGGGATGGTGGCTACAGGCCATGTGGCCTCCTTGTTGATGGCTGTGGCTACCATATCTTCTTCTGGGTAGCAAGAGTTCAAATATTCTAAGTGCATTCAGGAAAAGTAGATGGGGGAGGTATGGGAGCACAGCTGCAAGCTTGTTCATTGAAAGGTGTGCAAAGGCAAAAAATGTATGCGATCTGAAGAGAAACCAGAGTATGCTTCACATTATTGGTAAATGAAAGAGAGAAGAAGAAGAGAAGAGATTGGACTCAGCATCTCAGAGTGGCTTACAATCTCCTTTCATTCCCCCTCCCCACAACAGACACCCTGTGAAGTAGGTGGGACTGAGAGACCTCTTTCAAGAACTGTTCTTGAGAGAACAGCTCTGAAAGAACTTATGACTGATCCAAGGTTCCACCAGCAGCTGCATGTGGAAGAGTGGGGAATCAAACTGGTTCTCCCAGGTTAGAGTCCGCACTCCTAATTACTACAACAAAAGTATGGTTCCTGATAGCACAGAGAGACATGACTTTACATACTCCATGCATGTATCCCAACGAGTACCCATGTTTGGGAGTGGAGGCTGCTGCCACAAACCCAACACTAACTAACCTTCCCCCCCCCCAGTCAAATTCCATTTATTTTATGCTCTCAGATTTGTCCCATTTTATCCAAATGGGCTTACACCGAGGAAGATGTTCCTAGGACTGGTGGTGGAAAAAGCCATCAAGTTGCAGCTGATTTATAGTGACCCAGTAGGGATTTCAAGGCAAGAAATATTTAGGGCTTGCCATTGCCTGTCTCTGCATCATGAGTATGGCTTTTCTTGGTGGTCTCTCATCCAAATAATAATGAAGGCCTGCTTAGTTTCTGAGATCTGACAAGATGAGGCTAGCCCGGGCTATCCAGGTCAGGGTATTCCTAGGATTACAGCCTTAGAATGTCTGAACAGGGCTACTGATGGGCAGAACATTGTAGAAAGCTGAATGCCATTCAGGTTTTTGTTGTTTTAAATTCAACGCGTGAAATCCATTTCCTTTGTGTGCCCCTGATCTATATAGCACTTTCAAGGAGGAGAGAACCCCCTACCACTCGATTTAGTTCTCTGTACCTCACCTATGTGGGTAGCTAACTGCCATTTGTGCTGATGGGAATCATGCATTATACCTCTTCAGTTTTCTGGAAATAGGAAACCACAATGTATTATGAAGGATTGTGACTAATATTCTGTAAGGACTTTGATTACCGTTTTACCCTAAAAAGGTGAATAGTGTGTATTTCTCTGCTGAATTATCAGCAAAAAATGTGTTTTCTTTCCTTTTCAGAAAGGATTTCATCTCACCTGTATTGGATACGTATGCACAACAGAGCATCCCTTGCCAATCAGACACCGAATCCTGTTTTTATAGGCTTCCCTGTCTGTGGTTTCTTCCCAGGAGCTGCAACAAGCAGATAACATTTTAAATCTAATGATTTTTAAAGAATAATTTGAGCAGATGTTGACTCCCTCCTATGTGCATGAGAGCCCCACATAATGCCATAATGTCTCCTCTGATTTGCACCGTTCTCTGCTGGATACAGCCTAATTTCATCTAATTGGAAAAGATAGGTCTTCCTTTCTGTTTTATTTTTATACGCTAAAGTTTTACAAAGCATGCAAGGGAAGTTCCAGAGCCAAAAGAAATCCATGGCCTCTTCCCAACCTCCACATCTTCACTGGGGTCTCACACTCACCTTCAAGTTCTTCAGAAAAATAACCACAACACACCTTTATGCTATGCATTTTCTGGGGTAACCCCCAAATGTTTTTTCTTTTTTTCTTTTTAAAGTATGCAACTTGCCATATATAGTGTAATGTGACAAACAGGGACCCGGAAGCACAGGTGATCATGCAGGTAAGGAGCTGGACTGGTTGACATGCTAAGTATTTCAAAGCTAGATGTGTTGCTTTGTATTATGCGAAAAAGGCTCTTGGTTGCCTGAACAATGACTGAGAGGAAGGATGCTAGTGCCCTCCTGACCTGACGTTGCTCAACACTTGATCAGAGTACAGCCAACAGTGAAAAGGTATATAAAGACATTTGAGAGACTTGAGGTGATTCCTAATGATTCCCTCCTTCAGAGATGGAAACCTGTGAAGTAGAAGAATAGTCGGTCAAGGAAACTGGCAGCAGTCTGTACAGCCTACACTGCTCCTGCCAGCCTGTCTGGACTAGGAGTAGCAGTCAGCATGCAGACTGTCATGGTCCTGAACTGGGTTCCAAGTATGATTGTGGCGACTGAAACCCTCTTTATGAAGACATATAGTTCCATATATAGTCACATCATTCATTCCAAAATTGTCTCCAAGATCTTGGTCAGATCATTACCAGCCTTTGTAGTGGAAGTGGAAATGGTAGGAATTCAACTTGTGTGTGTGTCCCACTACTGAGCTGCATGCCATTCTTTACAAAATGTCACTTCTTGAGTTACCTGTTGGTATTTGCAGTACATTGCCTCCTTCCTCCTGTCCCAGAAGCATCTGGAGCTTTCTAAATCATAGTTAATAAGTTAATTTTCATTACATCTGCTCCTGACACTGGAGTCACAAGGAAAAACTGAGGATGTCTCAAGTCTTGCAGTTAGGATATTAGATATGGATCAGTTACCTCACAGGGTTGTTGTGAAGATAAAATGGAGGAGGGAAGAGGGTCCATGACTCAGTAGCAGAGCATCTGCTTGGCATGCAGAAGGTCCCACTTTCAATCCCCAGCAGTAGAAAGGACCAATTAGGAGGTGGTACAAAAGACCCTGACCTGAGACCTTTGAGAGCTGCTGCCAGTCTAAGTAGACAATACTGACATGGCTGGACCAATGGTCTGATTCAATATAAGGCAGCTTCATGTGTGGATTTTACAAGCTAATTTGGTGCCCAGTGGAGAGAAAAGCAGGGTTTACATATATAAACAAAACATAATTGACCAATGTTAGCTCATTTTCACAAGTGGTCATATTTTATATAAAAAATATAAAGGAGGGGGGGATCCAGCAACTGGAAGGCTGCTTGGCTGGATAGAATTGCAATACATGGCTCGAACTGAATTAAGCTCTTTACTATGGAATCGGAAGCATGGAGACAGAATATTCAGTGACTGTATGTTTAAATGCATATGTTTATAGGAGTCCATTTTGTACTTTAAAGGAACTGGCAAGATGTTTTCTAGTAATAAAATAGCTGATTGCCTGAAATTCATTTCAGCTCATTTTTTATGCGCAGGAATACAGTAATAGGAAAACATGAATACTTGGATTTTATAATTTGAAAAAAAAAAAAAAACCATACCCTAAAATGCAGCATATGTGGTAGTATTATATAGATTCCCTTGATGCTAGTCTTGGAATATTAAATGTCTGTAAATCATTTTAGCTTAACAGACCAGCACAAGAAATAAACAGAAGCTATGCAAAGTTCTAGAGCCATGAGTTCTTCACAGATAAGCAAAAACAGGCAAGGGAGTATTTTCAGATAAGTAATCTTGGTAGAGGTTAGTTTAACATTTTCATAGCCTCACTGAATTCCCAAAGATTTGAGAATACAGCCTGGTGAGGACAGGGTTTGGGGAGGGGAGGGACCTCAGCAGGGTACAATGCCATAGAATCCACCCTCCAAAGCAGCTCTTTTCTCCAGGAAAACTGATCTGTTATCTGGAGATCAGTTGCAATCAGGGCTCTTTTTGTAGCAGGAACTCCTTTGCATATTAGGTGACACGCCCCTAATGTAGCCAGTCCTCCAAGAGCTTACAGTAGCCCCTGTAAGGAGAGCTCTGTAAGCTCATGGAGGATTGGCTGCATGAGGGGGGGTGTCACCTAATATGCAAAGGAGCTCCTGCTACAAAAAGAGCCATGGTTGCAATTCCAGGAGACCTCCAGGACCCACCTGGAGGCTGGCAACCCTTTAACCAAACCATAAAGTCTAAACTGATCTGAAAACAAATAACTCTGGTTGCTTTTTTCAAAGACCCAGGAACCTGTCCTATTGAGAAAGTGCCAAAGATTCACTTAGACATTCTACCTCTTTCACAGAATGTAAAATGTCAAGATTCTTTGACTGGGCACCAGGAAATTTAAAAAGTTTTGAAACTCGTTTAAATTGTACTGTAGGAAACACTTGGATGACTTGGTTTCTGACGAACCTTCTTCAAGAAGAGGAAGGATTCAAAGACCCAGGAACCTGTCCTATTGAGAAAGTGCCAAAGATTCACTTAGACATTCTACCTCTTTCACAGAATGTAAAATGTCAAGATTCTTTGACTGGGCACCAGGAAATTTAAAAAGTTTTGAAACTGGTTTAAATTGTACTGTAGGACACACTTGGATTACTTGGTTTCTGATGAACCTTCTTCAAGCAGAGGAAGGCGCTGGCCTCCCCCCACATGATAGGATATAAAATCAAAAGAAATTATGACAGAACCATAAACACAAAACCAACATGCAGTTATCTATAATGTCACAAGCTGCAGCAAGAATAGCTGCAGAAGGGAAGGTTTAAACAACTCCCATGAAAAGACTCAAATGCCAAACAGAAGCATTTTGTGGGTCAAAAAAACCCAGCAATTATTCTCAGAGTAAAGGTGATAGTGACCTATGAAAAGTAAAAGTTAGAGAATTCCTTGTGCTGTGCGTCATGTGTCAAAACTGTGTTAGGCAGATGCTTTCTTTTGGTAACATTGACAGATGGTTAAACGGGGTATGCAATGTGAAAAACTCTTTGAAAAATTGCTACCCTAATACTATGTGATTGACAATATAGTGGAGTAATATAGCAGCTGGAAGGAAGGCTATGAGGGAAAGGAAACAATTTAAGAAGCTGTACACATTAGTGTGTTTTGAGGTAGAAAAGTGAAAGTGCAACGGATGGTGATGCCAAGTGGCTGTAGGGGATAGACAAGAAGAGGAGGAGGAGGAGGAGGAGGAGGAAGAGGAAGAGGAGATTGGATTTATACTTCACCCTTCATGACCTGAAGGAGTCTCAGAGCACCTTACAACCCCTTTCCCTTCCCTTCCCTACAACAGACACCCTGTAAGGTAGGTGGGGCTGAGAAAGCTCTCTCAGGAACTGCCCTTGAGAGAACAGCTCTGAAAGAATTTGTGACTGACCCAAGGTCACACCAGCAGCTGCAGGTGGAGGGAGGAAGAATCAAACCCGGTTCTTCCGGATTAGAGACCATGCTCCTAACTACTACACCAAACTGGCTCTCTAGGAACTTTCTTGACCCCTCCCCCATTAGTCCTATTCCTAATTTCTATATCCCACTCATCTCCAATAGGTCTATTCCATATGTAACTTTTTTCCACTAAACATGAGCTCTGGTGTGTACTTATTATAACTTTCAAGAAGCTTTTATTCCTTATGATAATTGGAAGGACCACGGATCAGTGACACGGCATATATTTCTCGTGCAGAAGAATAAGAACATAAGAGTAGGTATACGGATCAGACTAACAGTCTATGTAGTCCAGTATCCTGTTTCTCACAATGGTCAACCAGATGCCCCTTGAAGGCCTACAAGTACCCCCACAATAATATCTCTATCATATTGCCTTCAAATCTCTAAAGAACATTTTAATTTTACTACATGCATTATATTTACTCCCCATCTTTCTTTCACGATGGATTTGTGATGTCTCCTATCCGAGCATTGACCACACACCAATTTTCTTAGCTTCAACAAGGTTTCTGTAGCAGGTGCCTTTAGGTCTAGACTCCACCATAAACCAGCATCTGTAGTAGACTCCACCAATTGGGTCTTCCAACACAGCCACTGCAAGCTGAGTAATACTTCTATTTTAACAGTATCCGTATTAAAAACGGCTTCAGACTGCATCACACAGTGGATGAATTACAAGAAGATCCAGTTTTGGGGGGTCATTAATAAGTATCACAACTTCTCTGCATGAATATGTTAGAAGACCAACATTAGACGAAGGCTTTTTTCTCCTTTTTTTGGTATTTTTGCATTTGTGTGTGTGTGTATGTGTGTGCACTTTTGCATTTGTGTGTGTGTATGTGTGCGCGTGTGCTCATGCCTGGAAGTCCTGGTGACCTCTGGTGACTCCTACTGGGGTATGGAGGACATTCAGAGAAGTGGCTCAATAGCCTGCCTATGGCCCTCCTGGCTCTGGTATTCTCTGGAGAGCTCACATCCAAAGAGTTGCCAGGGTTGTCCCTGCTTAGCTTCTGAGATCTGACGAGATTGGACTTGCCTGGGCTATCCTGGTCAGGGCTTAGAAGAAGGCTTTCTTGACTATTTTTTTTGGTAGAGAAAATTGACATAGAAAAAACACTCCATGACATCAGCCAACTGATGTGGTGAACTGAGGTATGCAAACAACTTGCTATGTGGATCATCAACCAATTTTTATATGGATGCCATTCTAAGCAGTTTCCACATGACAGCCATTTCACATTAAGTAGAGTCAGGCTGTGATGTTACAACAGCCCTGGAGCAAATTGTCCGCTGTCATTGTTGCCACTGTAGAGGTTTGGGCTGAGCGGCCCTTCCTGCACTTTTGGGCCACTGGACTCAGTTGCTTCTGGCCCTCTGTAGTATGGCAGGAAAGAAACCTGGTAATAAGTTACATAGGCAATCTGCGTCTCATGTGAGCTTCAGACTTTGATCTGCTACAGACGGTTAGGATAGTGGTGGTGATCCAACATGTGTGTGTGTGTTAGTACTGGTTGGGTGACCCTTCTCTGCCCAATGTGTCTATGGTATCATGTGAGGTGGTCATTCCAGGATGAGGCCTGTAGTGGGCCACTCTCCTCCTTTGCCTTTTAGGGAAGAGAATAATATGCAGTGAGCAGCAGAACATGTTACTTTAGATGAATAATAAGGGGAGAGTATCTACCTGCTCTTCTCCCTTGCAAAGAATGTCCAACCTTTCCTTCAACATATTTGTCAGATGGCTGCCAAAATTCAATTCTGAAGCCAAAGCTTTTGAAACCCAAGTTTTATTTAGTACCTCTTACGTTATTTGGCTTTTACTTGAGAGGGAATGTGTAGCCTGTTATATGATATCTGTTTCCCCTTCCTGTGAATTACAATCTGCATTTGTAGAGCACCACTAGATACAGTCCTGAAAACAAAGGAAGTCTTTTAAGGCATTTAGACAGAAGGTGGTATAGTGTGTGTGTTTAATAAATTGTGAGCTATCCAAATGGGATTCCCAAGTGCTGTGTCACTCTGGCATTCTTAAGGAGAAGAGAGACTAAAAGGCACATCAGGATGTGAAAAACCTATTTTTTTGAATGCCAGACTAAAATAAAAGGGAGCCCTGGGAAATGAGAAATCTGAAATAAGAAGTCTGACATAATATTTACCTGGATTTTATACTCAGGTGCTTTGGTTGCTCAGAAATTCATCTAAGCTATTTTAGGAAGAGTTTCAAGTTTGGTTTGTAATGCAGTATGTTTAGAATCTGAGGGAGACAATCTCTCTCTTTTATTATTCTTTTAGCCTTAAATTTCTAAACTGCAGAATGTTGCTTGGCTAAGGTCCTACGAATTAGTTATGTCAAGAAGCCAGTTATTTCATTTGGCATTAAAGTTCTCATTTAAAAATAATGTATGAGTGCTACAACTCAGTAACACTGAGTTTGCTATTTCCTGACCAGCTAGAGTCTTTTAATTAATGAACTTTTTCAGAATTGAGTATTAAAAAACGTTTATAAAGTTAAATTTGCTTCATTTGCTTTGCTTTTGTTTCCCACTGGTTTCGCTATGTTTAAAATTTTCTTTTTTAAAAATTTCCTCTCCAGTTTGGTAGAATCGTTAGAGATTTTCTTTCTCACCTAATGGGACATGAAACATAAGGCAAAACACATTTCCATTTGTACTATCTTTGTTCTCCATCCAATTGGGAGGAAATTTTCAGAGATCGTACCACTTCCCAAGGGAACCTCACTTCCAATTTTACCCAGGTACAACAAAGGATTCTTGTTGCATAAGGAATTAAAATTGCTGCTTGTAGAGTGGGCAGACCAGTCATTCAACACTCTCAAGAAGGCAGCATTACAGAAAAGTCTCAGGGAAGCATTTGACACCCAGGAACAGCAGAGCAACACTGCAGGTGCAGTGGACTGATGCATTTTTTTGTTAGTAATTGCAATAATTATGAAAATGGATATTCTGTAATTATCGTAATTAATAAGAAAAGACAAATTCCACAGATGAACAGCCTATAATAATAAAATAATAATTGAAAAAAATATTTCAGCCTTGCCTCTCTCTGACTCTACAGGTTTCACTTTTACAAGGCAGCCAACATTTTCCTAATCATGGCATAAGCTATGTTCCTTAATGAGAGAGGAAAGAGATGCTCTGGGCTTCCTTGACTGAGTGCAAGCTGTAGGCACTAGACTTACGTATATGTGTGAGGATATGGGGTAGGACTTTGCCTTTTGCTCTCCTCCCAATGTCTGCACTGCTGTGCCAAATTTCCCCTTGTAGTCTGCACTCCTCTGCTTGACTGCTGGTCTCCAAACTTTATCCCTCGTTCAAGCAAATCTACCTCAAGGTCCTCCTCCTGCTGCCTGCCCATCCAAATGCCATGTCCTCCATGTGCCACCAAATGCCTCTTCCTGCTGCTACTGTCCTTCAAGATAAGCGGTTACAGTGCCAAATTCTCTCACTGAATGCTGCTGTCTGTTTGGAATCTTTCCTACCCCACCATTCACTACCCAAAGGAGTCTCAGAGTGGCTTACAAACTCCTTTCCTTTCCCCTCCCCACAATAGACACCCTGTGAGGTAGGTGGGGTTGAGAGAGCTCTGACAGAAACTCCTCTTTTTCAAGAACAGCTGTGCCAGAACTATGGCTTGCCCAAGGTTATCCAGCAGGTGCAAGTGGAGGAGTGGGGAGTCCGCACACTTAACCACTACACCAAACTGGCTTGGTTAAGACAGAGTACAGATATCTACACTAGACCAAAACCAGAGAAATAAAACAGGGGAAAACTTCACATTAGCTAAATAGTAACAGTCTCATACACACTGGCAAAAATGACAACGTAATCAGTTCCTGATGGAATGTCTACCCCTGACTATGTATGTCAGTGACCTCAAGTTGCAGTAGACTTTTGACAACCCAGTAAGGGACTTTCAAGACAATTGAGAAGCAGAGGTCACTTGCCATTGCATTCCTCTGCAGAGCCTTCCTTGGCGGTCTCCCATCCAAGTACCAACCCCGCTTGGCTGCCAAGATCTGATGAGATTGGGTTATACTGCCTTCCGTCCCATACTCTTGACTAGAGGAAGCCATTTCTTAAGAGACCCTGCTCAGAATACTGGTTTGACACCCCCCAATTTGTCTCCATTCATTTTTCTGTTGTTGTCCATAAGCATCCATTGGAGTCTCAGTCTCTCCCCCTCCATTTTGATGCTCCACCCTCCCTATAACAGTGGACCTAAAACCAGGATTCTTGTCATTTTCATGAACAATGGCAGAGTAAGCAGCATTGCATCTAATTCAATCTAGATAATTGGAGTTGAACACAGATGTGTCTGGGAGAAGCTTACCTTGTCTAAGTGTCTGGCAATCAGGTTATTAATTGAGGTATCTCAGTAATTAATTAGTATTCCCTTAGGCACAAAAGAGACTTGTTGCATTGACATTCATCAAAGAAAAGCTTTCTTGCCTCAGATTGATCTAATTTAGAGCACTTCCCCCACCAAAACTCCATTCTTTTGATCAGACCAAAACTGACCCCCACACTTCCTACTTTAATAATTTGTCTCTTTTACCCTATTTGGAAATCTCCCTGGGATTCTGGGTTACTCCTTGGCTCCTTGATCAAGTCAATTTACATTTCTGAAAGCACCCTCCCCTCTTTCCAAGCCTCAAAGGAAGGCTTCCCCTCCATGCTGTTTTCCCTGAGCTGCAACAGCCCAGGCAGGACATTATTTACATGCGTTGGATCTGCACTTGCTCGGAATACTCCATGTAGAGTTTCGAAGTTATTCAACTAACTCCCCGCAGGGGCTGTTTCATCATGGGAAAACAGCATGGAAGGGAAAGCAGGAGCCCTTCCCCCAACTGTGCAGTTTCAAGCAAAATTTGGTTCATGGGAGTTTAAAAATGTCATTCCCTGCAGCTGCTGTGTGATTGCAGAGAAAGTGATTTGGGCCCAAGGAACCCCTCTTAGGGGTGTGCAAAAAAAAAAATCATTGTGGAGTTCTGGGTATATTGGATCTGGAAAATATTGGTATTCACAATATCCTCGAATTTCAAATACCAGCATGGTATTCAGTTTTGTTTTTCAGATTACTGATGGGTCCATTATTCTCTATGGGTAATGGCTAGGGGAGCAGAGGAGTTTTTAAAGATTTCTGGATGGCACAAAAATTCCAGTGAAGCTGCTAGTTCCTCTCCTTTAAATAACCCCCAAGTTTTGAGTTGATTGGACCACAGGTTCCATTTTTATGCCCCCCTGAACAGGGCACCCCCCTGCCATTCTCCATTATTTCCTATGGAGGGGGGAAAGGGGTGGGGGAAACCCCTTCACGGAAGCAATCACTGAGAACAAACAGCAAGTCCAACAGAACCAGTACAGAGCTCAGTAATCCAAGAAGGCCCACAAGCCAATGTGCCCAGCCAAACGGAATCAAAATCAAACCAGAGAATATCTGCAGTGGAAACTGAAAGATGAGCATTTTTTCAAGCCCAGTTGCAATTTACAGAATGCCCAGCAGAACTAGTGCTGTTGTGGCACTGCAAGCAAAAGAGGACTAATGTCAAACCAGACAATCTCTGCAGTACGAATTGAAGGTGGGGGAATTTTTTTCAAGCCCAGCAGAACCAGTTGTAATGTACAGAATGTCCAGCAGAGCCAGTGCCACTGTGGCAGTGCAGCAAAAGAGTACTAATGTCAAACTGGACAATCTCTGCAGTACAAACAGAAGGGGGTTCTAAGCCTAACACAACCAGTTGCAGTGTACAGAATGCCCAGCAGAACCCAGTGCCACTGGGGCAGTGCAAGCTTAACAGGACTGATGTCAAGATTCAAAGCACAGAATCAGAACAAATCTAAGCCGAAGTGTGGGGAAAGGGATTTTACAAGCCCAGCACAACCAGTTACAATATACAGAATGCCCAGAAGAACCCAGTGCCACTGGGGCAGTGCAAGCTTAACAGGACTGATGTCAAAGCACGGAATCACAACAAATCCAAGCAAGTTTGTTTGTGTGTGTGTGGGGGGGGGGTTGTTGCAAGCTCTGTGAAAGAAAAGGGGAAGGGAACACAAAGGAGGGAAGGCAAAGAAGAAGAAAAAACACTTTTTGAAGCTGACAAGATTAATTTGAAATTGACAAAAGCAGTGAGGGAGCCCATAGAATCCCCTAGATACAGAAACAAGGGGGGAGGGGAGAGAAAAGGAAAGCAAAACAGTCCCTAGGAGCCTGCAAATACTGGGTCCTGATCTTTCAGGTAATTTCCAAATGTTTCTGGGAGTTGAGGGGGGACATTTTTTTCAATTTTCAAAAAAAAAATGCTGGATGCCAAATATACCCCAAAATATCAACAAGGTGTTTTTTGGGGTATATTTTTGGCTTGGGTATATCCAAATGCACCCTCTCAACCCCAGTTCACCAAAACATGTAATTTGGTCCTAAGTTCTGCTGCTTTCAACAGAGCTTGGGCCTGGATCCAGTACACCACAAGCAGAGTTTATTTATTTTTATTAAATTCAATTTTGATACTTCCCAATTCACTGTAAACAGGGCTCAGGGTGGTGTACGACGATAGACAAAAACAACTATATCAAACAAGTTAAAACATTAAAATTACACTAAGATTTCAGAATACATTTAATTGATTAAGAGTTCTACCTGTCTTCCACTTCTCCCTTCCCTGCTGGTGGCTCCTACCCCCAACACCCGAATAAAACACTATGGAGGGTTTGCGAAATTTGTCAGATAAAATGGGACATGATATAGCAGTCTACAATAGGAAAAAATAAATTGAGGCGGGACTTTTTTTGTATCAGTAGAAGTGTCTTCCAATCATGTTGCAATTCCATTAGGTTCACTGCCTCTTTTCCAGGTAATATTCCAGTCACAAGCAGAGCTAGGGATTTCAAAGCCCACTTACCGGTATATAAATGTGTGTACTGGAAGTAAAACCACATCTTTCTGAAGTCCAGTTTTCTTGCTCCTGGTTAGCATTCTGTATCTTCAAACATCTTCATTTTCCCCTGCTTGTAGTGCTTGGATTTTCAATATTATGCCCAGGAAACTTTATACTTACCCCACGTGACATAAGCATTTACTAACTGAAACACTGGAAGTCACTTAAAAGCCTTTTCGTTTTGAACAACAACAACAAAATGTCCTAATTTGCTTTTATAGCAGCAGACTCTCCACATTCTACCACATTTCTACAAAGTACTTCAGGTAACTGCAGTGGATGTGCTATATTGCATCTTCTTTATATTAAAGCATTAACTGATAATGCAGGCAAATGATCTAGACCCTCACTCCTTTCTACCCTATCCTGTATAAACTGTTCCACATATGGGATTCTCCAATGGCCAAATCCCTCCCTTGCTGGCTCCTCTGTACACAAGAGCTCTCTTGATTACTGCTAAACACCAAACTCAAATAGTTTATTTAAGAAGATGAATGTCCAAATGCACTTTTTAGTCATCAGATCTCATATTTTATTTTGTTTAAATGCTGACCCAGATTACTAACCAGGGCAAACTTCAATGAAAATAATCTATATTCTGTCTAATATGAAATGGGTGTAACATATGAGGCACAGCTGAGTCTATGCAAAACTGTTCCTTTGAATTTTATAATAATGAAAAGAGAGCCATAAAATTGAATCATTTTTAGTATTATTGCATTGATTGGCTTAGACTCAGAGAGAAAACAATGTATTTTGGAACCATATGCTTGTAGTTACAGATGTCATAGAACACCTGTGAATTCAAATCTGCTCTTGGATCATGTCCCTGTGCTTGCTCTCCCTTCTATGGTATGACATCATTGCCTTTCCCTCAAGGCCAGCAGCCAATAATGTGAGGTCACAGGGGGCAGTGCACAACCCAGTGACATCACATAGATGTATTCATAGATATTGTGGAGAAGAGAGGCAAAGATGTCTCTCATAAGACTCTCAGCAATGACATGTGGTCTATCATGGTTTCTGTGCTGGTAGTCATTACTGACATCATGATGCTCAGATGAAGGTCATTTCTCTGGCTCCTTCATGGTATGTATCTTTTTCAGCTTGTACAAATGTACACTGGCCAACTCTAATAGCTGCAGTGAGTGCAAGCTGACTTTGCAAAGATCTCAGGAGCAAGATCTGCAGTACAGCAAGTCTCTACTTGCCTAATGAAAAGGCTGGCTTTCCATAGGGATCCTGTATATGTCCCCCCACCCACCCTGATCCATTATTTGACATACAGGTATCTAGGGCTATTTTGGGGCAGGAACACACAGGAATGGAGTTCCGGCAGGCTTCAGAGTTGGCCACACCCACTACAGCCAAAACCTCAACGTACATGGCTACAGAGGGAAGGCATGGAGAGCAACCTCCCCCAGCGACTCCAAGGTGGGCAGGCCAGGGGGGCCCTGGAAGGATTGGGGAGGCATTTAAGTGCCTCCCTGTGCCTTCCCTGGCCTGTCCAAGGGCCAGCTTGCCCGGGATCCCTGCAGCCATGAGGTCCCCGGACAAGTCAAAGGAAGGCATGAGGTGTGTGGCCTAATATGTTCATTAATTTCTGCTGTTGGATGTGGCCTATTATGCTAATGAGTTCCTGCTGGGCTTTCTCCACAAAAAAGGCCTGCTTGTATCTGAAGAAGTGAGCAGTGACTCATGAAAGCTCATACCCTGTCACATATTTTGTTAGTCTTTAAGGTGCTACTGGACTCTTGCCCTTTTCTACTGCTACAGACAGACTAAAGAGCCAGTTTGGTGTAGCGGTTAGGAGTGCAGACTCTAATCTGGGAGAACCAGGTTTAATTCCCCACTCCTCCACATGCAGCTGCTGGTGTGACCTTGGATCAGTCACAGGTTCTTTCAGAGCTGTTCTCTCAAGGGCAGTTCTTGAGAGAGCTCTCTCAGCCCCACCTACCTCCCAGGGTATCTGTTGTGGGGAGGGGAGGGGAGGGAAGGGGAAGGGAAAGGGATTGTAAGCCACTCTGAGACTCCTTCCTGGAAGTGAAAAGGAGGGTATAAATCCAGTCTCCTCCTCCTCCTCTTCTTCTTCAACATGGCTACCCATCTAGATACTTGTAAAATAGTACATCCTTCCCCTTTCTGTTTTTTAATGTGGGACACAAAATGTTTAGGTTTTGACTATGCTGTCCTCTCCATTGTAGTATTTGTTGATGTGAACATATAGGGGGGTCTCCACTAGCTATGCACCTTCAGATTAGGGATGCTGCAAACTTCACTACAAATGAGTTCATCAGACAAACTTACCCAATTCGAAGGGGTGATCATCAATGTTCCCTCTAAGCTATGGAGTCTTGTGAGCAAAAGTTCTACTTCGTGAGCTTCTGGCATTCAAGTTGTGAGCAAGTGATTTGGCTCCTGCATAAATTAGTCTGCTCTGGAGCCCTCCTTCCTGAGCTGAGACAAAAATTACTTGTAAAATAGTACATCCTTCCCCTTTCTGTTTTTTAATGTGGGACACAAAATGTTTAGGTTTTGACTATGCTGTCCTCTCCATTGTAGTATTTGTTGATGTGAACATATATGGGGGTCTCCACTAGCTATGCACCTTCAGATTAGGGATGCTGCAAACTTCACTACAAATGAGCTCATCAGACAAACTTACCCAATTCGAAGGGGTGATCATAGTGAGCCAATCCTGGAATTAGTTCATTGCTGCTGCAGATCTCCCAATCTCCTTATGAACTGGTTTGCAACTGTGCAGCAATCCTTTTGCTATGAGCCAACTGGCATCTCTGGTGAACCAGGACATTCCTGACCTGAGAGGGAGACTGTGTGGAGTGGACCCCTGGAGCCCTTTTGATATGAAAATTCAGATATGCACAGAGCCAGAAGTGGAAAAGAAAGACTTGGGCTGCATCCACTGGCACTGTGTTTTGTTTTGTTTTTGCAAATGCATACACAAGGTCTTATTTTCAACTTTAAATGGGGATTGTATTGACCCAGTTTTTCTTTGGTATCATGAGATGGATGAGGCGCCAGGCACCATCCCTGGTTTCAAGGGTGCAACAAATTTTAGAATTGTGCCTTAGTACGATCAGAATGTTTTTAGTGAACCAAAGTCTCATGATGCTTCCCACGCCTTCTATAAAATGTATTGTGCCTGCCACAGTCAACATTTTTAAGTTCCAGAATATGAAAGACTGGCATTTGTGAGTCACATGTGGTGTGAGTGATGTGTATGGGAGGGGAAAGGGAAATGGGAGAAATGGAACACCTATGGCCCTTTGTGAAACCACATGTGTTACATAGTGTGCATGCACAAAGGTCGTTTATTTGTGTATGCTGCCTGGCAAACTCCAACAAATGGTTCAGCAATCACGTGATCCAATCATCAATCATTTGGGAGGATATTCGTGACTGGCAACTGTGACATGATCCAGACCCACAGGAGTTTGGGTGCAATGTTCCCTCTAAGCTGTGGAGTCTTGTGAGCAAAAATTCTACTTTGTGAACCACTGGCATTAAAATTGTGAGCAAGCGATTTGGCTACTGCATAAATTAGTTTGCTCTGGATCCCTCCTTCCTGAGCTAAGACAAAAAAGTGTGAGCCAGAGGCAAAAAAAGTGCAATCCGGAGGCAAAAAAATTGTGAGCTAGCTCACACTAACTCAGCTTAGAGGGAGCGGCTGTTTGGATGTCCCTTGTTCAGGTCATAACAAAGCAATATCTAATCCAAATTATGTTCACTCTTTTATTATCGATAATAGAATTAACCCAAGTGCAATAATTCCTGACATTCAATAATGATAGGAAAGATTCAGAGCTGATTTTTATTCCACCTATTCACTGTTCTGGCTCAGTTTCCTAGACAGTGATGGTACCAGAGACAGGAACAAAGATATTCCAACCTAGTAATAGCCAGTCCCTGAAGGTAAATGCTTTGATTGTACTAGTTGGCAGGCTGGCAAAACTGTGCAGACTGTGAGGAGACAGAGGTGTCAGATTTCCAGAAAATTTGAAGACACCAGTGTGTGTGTGTGTGGGGGGGGAATCTTTCCATTCCTGCAATTTATGTATGGGGGGGATGGGAATTCATGGGGAAAATAATAAATATGCAATACTTACTGTTCTATCAAACCTAAGCCAATTTTACTTCTTTAACAACATAACATGCATCATTTATAACTTGCGTAGCATCTAAAATTGCAATATCTGACATACTTATGGAATTTAGAAGTTATAAGTATCTTAGTTTTCTACAAGCAAAATTGCAAACTTACTCAATATTTGAGCTAAGGCTGCAAGCTGATGCACCCTAAAGTAGTGACCTGAGCACATATACCTTAGTTCCAGCTAAATGCTGTCTTCTTCCCTTTGTGGCTACTGGGTAGAGAGAGCTCAGTTCTCAATGAAACTTTCTGAGTTTTCTTCTGCGGATTTGGGGTAATTTCTGCCCCATCCCCTTCTCATTTCCCCCCCACCAGGTAGGCCAGTAAACTGCTTGTTACTCAGTGGTTTGAGTGTCACAGTGGTTTAAGGGAGAGATGACAAAGTAAACCATAAGGGAACAGTCAGGTCAAAAGGACAACAGAAAGCATGCAAAGGTTGAGAACCAATGAAAGCCCGGCATGCTTCCCTCATGACAATTTGGTATCCTTCTAGGTGCAGAAATGCATCTTGGATTTAAGAGCTTTATATGTCTACAGCATGCCCATCTTGTCTTTAAAATTTCTCCATCAGAAAAAATGAAAAAAAGCCGGGGGGGGGGGGAAATGAAGGCACACCCATCCCCCTTTTTTTAAAAAATTTCATTTCCCCCCAGGTCTTCACATCTTTAGGCAAGGTCCAAAGTTTAGACTCCCTGTCATTTGCACACTAGAGGTAACATAGGGAGAGGCCCAGGCTTTACTTCTTTGTAGAGACTGGTATTATGCCTGTCCTGCAGGGAAAGACACCTTGCTTATACTAGCTGGCAGGCCAGCAGATATATAGAGAATGAGACTTTGGTCAGCCAACAGACACATTTTAAAATTTGTTATGTATTGAGCTCGCGTTTTGCCTGAGCACAGACTTAGCTTCATTTACAGAACAATAGGGGACCAGGATCCTGAAAGGAACCTATTGTACAGGAGTTCTTGTGTAAATAACCAATCATGGGGAGTGTGTGTGTGTTGGGTGTGGTGTTGAGCACACATTTAAGTAGGGCTTCGGTCCTGCTTGAGTTGTCTTTTAGTTTGAGCTGAAATCACAATAAACCATGAGCTGATCACTCTACACATCTGAACCAAGTACATTTCAAAATTGTATTTATATTTGTTTAGACATTTATACCCTGTCTTTTCCCCGACAGCACCCCAAAGCATCTTTTCTCCTTTCCCCCACTCCTCCATTTTATCCTCATAATAATACAATTGTGAGGTAGGCTTAGCTGAGCTGGTGATACAAGTCCAGCCCCACAATTCAGTTAACAGTAGAGAACTAGGCAGGCAACTTCCTAGGTGAGAGGAATCAGACCTCATTATCTGCCATGCCTTACTCTGGCGTCTGAAGCCTTTGGTCCCCCCCCCCGCCCCAGTCTCCAGTATTAGAAGTTATGCAGGCTGGGATTAAAATAATTCAAGTAGTGGAATGTAGTGAGATAAGATGTGGGAGAGAGTAGCATTTAGTTCTCATTGTCTGTGTGCTCTATTTTTGTTTTGTTTAAAAATGGAATCTCCCTTTCAACTCGAAAATCCCAGGAAAGGAAGAAAAAAACTCACTTCCATGCCAACTCATGCCTCTCAAGTGAGAAATATAATTGCCTCTGAAACAGGGACACATTCGTCTGTTTGGCAGAAGGGAGCAGTTTAATGAAGGATATGAGGCCTGAGCATTTCATTCCAATTGGATAGAGCACACACAAAAAAACGTTATAGCTGGAAGAATGTTTCCCACTGAAACAAATGGAAAAAAATAACTTAGGTTGTGGTGGTGGGGAGAAAAAATTCAAGCAGGTATAACGAACAAAAAATATCACACAGGAAAGCAGCCTTAATGGATATTCTGTATATGTCCCTAATCTGCACCCCTTTGAGTGGGGTAGATTGAAATCACAGGCTATGAAAGGAGGAAAGAATTCTGTGGTGGCTTGTGGCAAGCTGCTGGTGATACACGCTGAATAGCTGAATGGCATCTCCCTTTTGAAAGAAGTGCTAGTTTGACAAGGCAACCATATTACATTAACTTTGCCTTCAGTCTTCTTTGCTTGCTGAGATTCTGGTTGGGGTATTCTAATGATGGCCCTTAAAGCCAATGCAGCATTGTGGCATGGAGAGCAACCATTTTAAGCAACCAGTAGAGAAATCCTTTGGTAAGTTATGACAGCTGAACTCAACAAGAGTAGACTGCCATAACGCTGCATAGGACTGTATTTGGGATATGCATCCCATAATTCCTTAACCTGTTTCGGCAGGGAGGGCAGGGTGTAAATTGAATAAATAAATACAAAATAATAAATAAAAAACACCGTTTTGGGTTGTTACTGGGATTTTCAAAAACAGTCACACAAATCCAGACTTCTTGGGCACTACAAAAAATGTGCCCTTCCCCTGAAAAATCGGTGTAGTTTTTCATATTTGGGTGCACCATCAGCAGCAGGGATATTGTTTTCTTTGAATCTCTGAGTTTCCCAGGCAGTGGAAGGCCTGGAAGAGCTGGGGTCTGGGCTTGCTCCTCCTTCCCTCCCTCCTTTTTGTGGGTTCAGGCCCTTGTTCAAAGGCCTGTAAAACTGGACCCCTTAGTCCAATCCATTTGAAATTTGGGTGGTCTTTAGTTCAAAGACAGAACAAGCTTTCCTGCAAGTTTGGTGTCATTTGGTTGAACAACAGCCACTCCACACCCCACCCCGTTCCCCATAGAGAATACTGGCAGAGTTGGGGATCTCCTTCCCTCCCTCCCTCCCTCCCTTCCTCCCTCGGTGAAAGGAAACAAACAACAGATGACAACGACGAATGGCAAATGCAGAGTTTTCAGCAGAAAGGTAATTCTTTACAATTGTCAGTCAATCACTGTAAGAGTAGAAAAATGTAATGAATGCTGACAGGGTGTCTTTTTGTTTTATTAATTTATTTATTTAATCATATTTCCATCCCGCCCTCCCCGGCAAGCGGGCTCAGGGCAGGTTACAACAGAACAAAACATTTAAAACATCACAGTAAACTTATATGGAAAAACAATAAACCCCAATAACATAGCAGCCAGTTATGGGAAGAAAGAGCCGATGTGGTAGCCATTGTTGATTCAGTAACAACAATACTAGCACCCACTGTGTTACTGTTAATTGGTTTTAGCATTGTTTTAAATGTTCTAATTGTTTTACTGTAGTATATGCTGATTTTATGTAAGCCGCCCTTGGCTGGGAGGACGGGGTAGAAATGTGAGAAATAAATAAATAAAATAAATAAACATAATCTACAATATGACAATTACAATTTGACAGGAACTTCTACGTGAATCCTGCATATGTGCCAAGATGCACCAGAATGTCAGACAAGTATACCTCACCACCATCAACAGCACAGTTGAATTAGTGGAAGCCCCCCAAAAATGAGTGGGGCAAGGTGGAGCAGAGTGGGGCAAGGGAGGCTGATGCAATTTGGACACCCACTGCCCATGGCCGGCTCTATCACTAGGCCAGCTAGTGTCTGGCCTAGGGCGCCGGCCCATCCAGGGCGCCAACTGGCCTGCCGCCCCCCCCGCCGCCCCCCCCGATGTTGCCCAAAGCCTGCCTGCTAGGCTAGCTGAGCTCGCTGCGTCGTGCGCCCGTCCTGCCCGCCCCAAGTTACTCAGGCACAGTTCGCCCATTGGTTTGCTGGGTGCTGCGCCTGCACCCATCGCCAATTCGCCCCTGCCGCCCTCTGAGCGTGATTTCCATAGTCGCACTTGACGCCGGCAGCAGCCCCAGCCAGCCACTAGCCAGTCCAGCCCTTGTGAGCTGCTGGAGCGGGGGAGGGGGGGG